>NW_021703774.1:74340021-74566764 GCF_005190385.1 Monodon monoceros | reverse complement strand
ATATATATATATATATATATATATAAATCCTCTGTTATAGCAAAACACACTAAAAACGAAGTTACAAGGGATACTTTGAAAAAATGTTACAACATACATGACAGAGAAATAATAACCATAGTCTATAAAAGCTTATGAATCAACAGGGAAAAGGCAAATAACCCATCAAAAATGGACAAAGGATATGAGTAGGCAGTTCAGAGGAAAAGAAATGCAAATGGCTAGTAAACATGTAATGCGTCACTCCTTCTGTCCAGTAATCAGAAAAATGCAAATTAAAATAAAAAATGTAAAGATAGACAATAGCGAGTGATGGTAAGAATATATCATGAAGTGCCCTATCACAAGCTATATTGAGAGCATAGTCTGGTGCAGCCTGTATTGAGAGTAATTGGGAGTACCCGCCAACTTTTCAATTTTACCTACCTTTTGAACAAAAAATGCTACCTCTAGGAAGACATCCTTCAAAAATATTCCTACACGTGCTCAAAAATATGTACATATGGATGTTTATTTTTAAAATTTGTAATAGCCAAAAAAAGAAGAAGCAACCTAAATGTCCTTCAATAGAGAACAGACTGAACAAATTTATAGGATGTCCTTATTATGAAATACTCTTGCAGACATTAAAAGGATGCCTTTGATCTCTATGTGTACTTCAAAGATATCAAGATATATCAAGTGAAAAAAGCAAAAAGGGTCTGGAAGAACACACACCAAACTGTTAAGCATGGTTACAATGATCTTGGGATAGGAAGAAGGGGGTAAAAAGAGATCTTTACTTTTTATCCTATAGGCTCCTATCTTGTTTGATTTCTTTTTTTCCGACGTGCAAGTACACATGCCATACCTTTGTAATTTTTTTTAATATGGATATGTGCCTAGTGAATTCATCTATTTAGAAAGTCTTTGCAATTATGCTGGTATCTCAGAACAAACAAACAAACAAAAAGACATTTTTAAATACCCAGATGTTAACTGGTTAGCACAAAGACCGGAGATCCCAAGTGCTCTGAAGGGTCAGCGCTGTAGACTTGAATCTCCTAATTAAAGGAGACAAGATGAGCAGCCAGAGCAAACACAGGCTTTGGAGTCAAGCAGATCTGGTTCCAGTCCTGCCCCTGCCCCTTTCTTTCTGTGACCGTGAGCAAATTACTTAGCCTCACTAGAGCTTGATAAAATGGAGATAAAAGTACAACATTTTTTTTTCTCACCTTCTGATTTATGATATTACAGATGTCGGATGGGCTAACAGGGCAGCTGAGAGACAGCAGGGAACTCAACAAGAGTTGTTTGCTTTCTGGATAGACCCAAAGAAATATTTCTAGGGCCTTGTCTTGGCGGCAACGTGTCAGGAGCTGCGGTGGATGTGGGAGAGGGCTGTCGTACCAAAGTTCTGGGCACCAGGGCCTGGATGATCGACTCTAGTAGCTGGGGTTACCTCGAGCAGTATCGGAATCACCTGCGGGACTTGTTAAAACAGTTTGTTGGTGTCCAACCCCAGAGTTTCTGATTCAGTAGGTCCAGGGTAGGGCTTGAGAGTTCGCTTTCCTAACAAGTTCCCAGGCGATACTGATGCTGCTGGTTTGGAGAACCCACCGACCTGGAGCATCAATAACTGCTCCCACCCCAGTGAATTTTAGGCTGCAGCAGCCTCTTCCCCTACCCCTCTTCTTGGATGCTGTCTCTGCACCCTTCCACAGGCACCTAGAATGCCAGGACACTCCCTTGTCTCGCCCCTAGCCAGCCGATGGCCACCTTCTGCGGCCTGTGCTCCTCTCGCCAAGGTGATGGGGCTGCTGAGGAGAACCCAAGACTCTGAGCCGGGAGAGGGGAGGAGTGGAGGGGCCATGCTGAGAGCCAGAGCCAGTCCCAGCCCTGGCCTGGGTCCTGCCTGTTCCGTGTGCTCAGCACAAGGACGGGAAGTGTGTCCCCCTTCTGCCTAAGCAGATTGAGAAAGATAACTTTGTTAGCAGGAGAAGCCTGGGCCGAGGGGTCGTGCTCTATAGAACTGGCACAATCTGCTCTCATGCATGAGCTGCTCCATTCAATAGAGAGCCGGGCCTTGTCCTGACAACTCGTCTGTGCGGGAAATCCTCTCCCCAGTGAAAGTGCCCCACGATCCGCCCTCCACCCCACCCCTTGCCCCTCAGGGCACGGGAGCCCTTGAACCTCGGCCAAATGGCTGTGATGAAGAAGAATCTGTCTCACAACCAAGCTGGCCAGGGAGGATGGACAGAGAGGGCCATGGCTCACCTTCCCAGGCGGCACAAACAAGAAAAAGTAAGTATCGATCCCTGTGCTGGTGAAGCAAGGAAACCTTGATCCGAACCTTCTTCCTAATAGTGGGAATGGCAGTTACTATTTATCAAGTGCTTTCCAAATGCCAAATATTGAACTCAGTTTTACACGCGTTGCTTTATTTAATCACTACAACTCTTTGCGGTGGACACTGGTTCCCATTTTTCAGAAGAAACAACTGAGGCGGAGATGTGGAAAGTCACCGGCACGAGATCAGGCAGTGGGCTAGTGGCGATGCTGAGACTGTCTCATTCCAAAGCCTGGCCTCACAGCATCGCTGTTCAGTTTCCTACAAGATGAAGATGGAGGCCTCACCCTAAGGCCAGATCTGGGGTTTGGGGGCTGGGAGACCAGATCCCCACAGTCCCCCTCTCCTTGAGCAGACATATGTGTGGTAGGCATCCTGTCAGGGCCCGTGCCTTACCCATCTTTGTGTTCCCAGCACAGTGCCAGGTACCGTGACAGCTGAGCAAAAAGGGTGTAGTGGATATATGTGTATGTATAACTGAATCACTTTGCTGTACACCTGAAACTAACACAACATTGTAAACCAGCTATACTTCAATTTTTTAAAAATTGAAATTAAAAAAAAACGTTTTTAAAGTATGTAGTGTAAAGGAAGGGCAAAGTTGCACATTGGATGCTGGGTGGCATCTCGTTTCTCGGTGGTGTTGGAGTCTTAAAGACATGTGGGTGAACAAACCATACGTGGACAAACAAGAGACAAAAATTACATTTCCCAAGAATTTCTGTCCTCGCCCACTCTGTTTCAGCCCCTCGGGCCTGCTTCTGCTGCTGAGCGCCTTCCCCAAACACCCTCATGCCTCCGTCCCTCACCTTCTTCAACAGCTGCTCAAACCTTACCTTCTCTGCGAGGTCTGTCAGCACCACCTCCCCTCCACCGGCTCTCCCAATCCCCCCATACATCCTGTCGTACTTGTTCATATTTGGTAGCACTTATCACCTTCTCACCTACTATATGATTCAATGGGTTATTGTACTTAGTGAATTTAGTGAATTTGCCTCCCCCACAAAATATAAGATCTGCTGTGGCAGGGCTCTTTGTTTTATTCACCAACGTGTCCCAAACACCTCAAAAGGTGGGAGCTTAACAAATACTTGTTGAATGAATCTCTGAACATCGCCCACTAAGTCAGAGCCAGGCCTGAGACACTCAGGGAAGGGACCCGATTCACCCACAGCCCCTGGTCCTGGGTTTCTCAGAACCCCATTCCCCTTCCACACCTCAGCAGCTAGGAGAGAGAGATTCTGAGTCCCCTAATTCCAGTCACTGGGATTGACTGAGGACAGTCCCCTCAGGCCCCATGTATCTGCCTGCCCTTCTACTCGTGCCAGGGCTCACCTGGTTCTCCCTAAAGAACCCTGCTGCTTATATAAGTCTGTGCCCCCGACATGGAGGCACCGGAGCCATGGAAAGTGCCTGGGCCTCGGAGACATACCACAACATTAGAGTGTCATTTCCACCCTGAGCCTGGTTTTCCTCATCTGTAAAATGAAGGGGTTGGAGCCGGTGATCTCTTCTGGTCTTTGCCAGTTCTGACACTCCCTGTGGTCAAGGTTCACTTAGAAACAGACCAACCCATGACCCTGGGGTGCAGGACACAGCCGTACTCAGAGCAAGAGGAGATCACAGCAAACATAACCAACAAGTGAACAAGGATTCACAGCATTGTGTGGGTTATATTGGTAGCCACCATCATCATAAAAAGTCCTTTTTACAAAACAGAAAGGCAGTTATTAGCATCTCTATTGCACAGATGAGAAAACTGAGACTCAGAGAAGCTGAGCAAATTGCCCACAAATAGGAAGCAAAAGAGCCACACCCAGAGTCGGGTCTCCTGACTACAAATCCCATAATCTTTGCAAACACGTAACTGCTTCGCTATTTCGAAAATGCACCCTGGTAAAAGAATGCCACCATTATATTATCCAAAATGTTAATAATCTATTCTAAGTAATTACCGAATATAAAATTAGAATTTGAATGTGGTTATGTCTCATGTTTTAACGATTTATTTACATCCAATAAAATAATAGGGCCATCATGAGAAGACATCCCACTGAAAGACCTGAGAAGCTGACTCTGACTCCTGGTAGGAATAGACAACCCAACTCTCAGACAACTCTGGTAGGAATAGACAACCCAACAGCTAAGATGAGTCTCTCTCCCCATCTCTTTCAAAACATTCCTCAAGAGGTGTGGAATTAAGTGTTTGTATTTCCAACGACTTTGCAGCTGACAACAAAAATAATTCAATCAATTGGGCACTATTAGTAGAATGTCTTCAGTGTCAACAGAATAAGAAAGCAAAGGAAATGCTCAATTAGAAAGCTGGATTCATCCAAACCTGTGAAACTAATTGGTTCAGAGCCATGTGGACGTTCCCTGTTTTTCCAGATGCAAGTATGTGCTCTACTATCATCTCTCACGCAATGATGTCAAGAGATGGGGCCACCCCACCACAGTAGCCAAATTGGTCTGGGATGCCCTGGATGAGTAAAGTTCATTTGGAAGGTTGTGGAATGTCTCAGGGAAAGCACAAGCTTCAGGAATCAATATTTACTGAATGTTCTCAAAAGAAAGGATGACTGGGTTTCTTTCCCTCTCATCTCTGACTTCTTGCCTTACTGATATTGGGAACAATCTTGACCGTCTGTTTTTAACTGAGGGATTCCCTAGAAGGCATTGTCTCAATCAGTGCAGGCCCTCAAACCTAGAAGTTGGAAAGAAATCAGAATTCTAAAGTAAATAAGGCTGTGGGCTAATGAACGTTTTAATAAAAATGGAAGTTAAGACATACAACATTGGTACCATTCTCCTTCAAACTGCCCCCGTCAAAATGCAATATGCCCACGACACCAGAAAGGACAGGAAATAAGAGGTGTGGCTGAAGCAAGCACCCTTTTTCCCCTGGCTTATTCTCGAAGTTGCCTTCGATTTAGTATCATACGTTGCAGGTTTCCTAAAATGATCCCAGTTTCAACCATTTTTGCTCCATTGTTTCCACAAGTAAGCTTGTGGAATAAAATGCCCCAATTTTTGTTTTGGAAAATGTGGTCAAAACAACCATTTGCTAGACCAGTGCAATAGACAGTCCCAGACAGTGGAAAGGGAGCAGGCTCACAGAGGCAGAGAACATGCATTCATGCCCCCTCCACACTAGCTTCCCAAGCATCATTCCTCATTAAGCCATACTGGTGTTTCATCCAAGATCCTCTTGGTAAGCAAAATCATCATACCCCCACTTCACAGATGGAGGCACTAAAGTCTAAAACGGTCACTGACGTTGCATAATCCCCTTGATTCTTCAGCTTCTCAAAAGTATTTGTAATTATGGGTGAAACGAAGTGGGAAATGTCATTGCCTTGACAAATGGTGCCAGAATTCTTTGGAGTATTAAGACTCCTTTTCAAAGAGGGAGACTGCCCTGCTGAAAGTTACGAGACACAAGAACAAACCACCAATGGAAGATGAAATGTCATCCTTTAAAGGGACCAACTGACCTCTTGCTGGGGTGACTTTGGCCCAGTCTGACTCGGTGACCTCTGACTGTCCCTACATCCCTAAGATTCTCTAAGCTGATAAAAAGGGACTAGGAAACCACCCCCAGGGCTCATGCCCTCTGGAGAGAAGCCAAAGATTTCCTGCTGTAGAAGGCCAGTCTGCTGCTAAAAGAAACTTTTGGAGGCTGCAGAAGCCCCAGCTAAGCTTTCCCACATCAGCTTTTCCCCACCCCTCCTCCCATCAGTGCCCAACGCAGCTCTCCCATTCTCTCTCTCCTATTGTTTTCCAGCATCCCTCCCTTCATAAAAGCTGTCTGGCTGGGAGCTTAAAATATTGCTGGACAGTAAAACCTACCCATCAGGGCCAATCCAGTCATATCTGCTTAGTCGCGCAGCACAGTAGGGGCGGGGTAGAGAAGTGGGAGGTGGGCTTTTAGGCACCAAAGGAAATTTCGAGGCCAAGCTCGCCATTTTACTGCTGAGCGCCAAGAGGAGAAGAGAGTACCTATTTCTCCGGGGGACCCTACTCCTATTGGCAAGTTTTCCGTGGGTGATATTAGTTTGCAGGCTTCCCACACCCCCCTCCTTTCCCAGCCTAATCTAAGGGCTATATCTGGAATTCTCCACAAGGAAAAATGTTTGCCACTAAAGTTCGGTCTTGGACTGGGATGTCTGGGCTTAGAGTCCAATTCCGAAAACCTTCTTGGAATCGCCCTAAGAGTTGGCAGAGGTTTGGAAGGGAAAGAAATGTAGGAATTGGGGTCACAAGTGTGGGGTGGTGGCAGAGATGTCCAAATTCTAACTACAACTTGACTTTTTACGGCCTTTCATTTTTCAGAATGAATTAACATGTCCCCAGCTATCCTGAGGACCCAAACCAAGTATTTGAGGTTTATGAAAGATTTCTGTAATTTTTCACCTAAACTCTGCGATAGGAGTAATAGTAATAATTGTTGAGTGCTGTGGGTGTAGCAGAGGCTTCATGCTCAGCATTCTTGATGTTGGAGCATTTACTAGAACACAGGGATGGGTTTGCTAAGGACCATTAAACTCTTCCTGGGAGCAGGTTCCGTGGTCCCTACAAGAGCTGGAGGTTAAAGGGGCTTCTCTAGAAACACGGAAGCGCATTTACACTCCCTTACCCACCAGAGTGGTAAGTGGCCTCTAATCCTTTTTGTGGAACTTGTTAACACGAATGTGTATGTGTTGTTCTGCCTCTTAAAAGGCAGGAGAAGGCAATGCTATCCTGAAAATCACCCTGGGCTTGAAGCTGAAGACCAGGGCTCACATCCCAGCTCTGCCCTCACTGGCTGACCCCCCTCTTGGGAGACTTACTTAACCTCCCACTCCGTCTCCCATTCTGGTAACCGGGGCTGATAACGCCTAGTTCCCTGGTTCTCAAACATCCATCTGTAGACCTGTCAGTTCCGGTCCGAGATGAATTTTTCGGCAGCCTGTGACAAAAATGTGACAATAACGTAGTAAACGGTGTAGTAAATTTTTCACCAAGTTAAATGTGTTTGATTTAAAGGCCTGTCTTTTATTCTGAAATTATGTCCTGCCTAGGTTTATGGTATTAAAATTCCCCTTTTATGAAATGATGGTGAAAATAGACTGCAGTCATAGTTAGCAATTAAATAAGTTTTAGGTCCTTGTTTGGCAAACTAAGGAGTCAGTAGCCCTATGTTGGTTACCATATTTAGTGGTTGTTATTGTACTAGTCTCTGAAATCCAAGTCTGAGGGCCACTGGCATAGTTCACAGGTTGTTATGAGGACTGAAACAAGATTTGCTAAAACGTATCATTTATAAATAGATAAGGGCTACCCAAACATAAGGTGTTATTCCAATCATTACTTAAAACCATAATCCTCTAGTGGGGTTCTGGTGGACACCCTGGGGGTGGAGGCTTGAATTCTGGCAGCTTATTTTCCACCTGCAATAGATTTTCACAAGAAAATAAAACAGAGAATTGCCTCTTTGATGATGAGAAATCCTTTGGTTTAGATTTTGCCCTGCTCTAGTGGAACAGTTTGCCCAGATTTACTCTGATCTGACTTCCTTTAATTATAATTTTCATTTTTAGAAGGGGAGAACCCGAGGCACTTTTCCTTAGCACCTCTAAAGCTTTTCTCCTTAACGCCATAGTTGGCCTGTTTCAATAGCATGACATTGGAAAGATTTTGTCCTAAGTTATAGTTTCTCTTCTTCCATTATATTATAAGAAATTTTGTAACTAGACATTAAAAAAAAAAGTAAGAAAGAAAACCACTCAAGCAATCCTAGCATTGCAGGGTGGGTATGGAAGGACACAGCTCTGTCTGGCTTTAGTTTGGAAATTATGAATGGGTTGGTCAGGAGGGTCTTCATGTGTCATGAACATGTGTCGTGACACTCATGGGTCAAGAAGTATTGGCCCCAGTTTATAGCTTTAATTTTATACAAAACAATACCTCAAAATAGCTAGTTTTGGATCAATCTACTATTCTTTTTTGGAATTTACCATTTCTTTGCAAGTTGTCAGTCTCCCACTGCTAGCCGCAGCGAAGAGGACTGGAGTTCCCTAGGCGGTACATAATACTGGTATTACATGCACTCAGGAATTGAGAATTTCAGGTTTCAAATGATTACCATTAGTCCTATCCACTGGTATCTATGGAGCTCCCAGTCTGTAAGGTCTTTGTTCTGTGTCATGATGGTTCACGGAGGATAAAGACAAAATGGTCCCTGTCCACCAAGAGCTTTTGATCCTAAAAAGGGGAAACAAGACTGGGAGACATACAGTCCTGAGAGCTTGTGCTCACCACACACATTCATGTGGGTACATGAGTGAAATACACACAAAATGCCAAAGGGACTAATATGGTACAAGTAAGATTGTAAAATGAGTTGATATATCAATGCGGATAAGCCATCAACACCACTAAATTTAGAGTTCGTTAAAGCCAGACTTGATCTCATAGGAGTAAATTACACAAATTATTGTTTTGACATGAATTTTAGATTGAACTTTTTGGTTAAAAAACCTTGGATTTTCCTGGTTCTTCCACCAATAGGATTTATGCTTGGGCTGTTTACCTGGTTGTGGTGTTTTCCATCTTTTTCCAGAAGGCAATGGGAATGGCTACCACTCTTTAATAGGGCGAATACTAGATTTAGCTGCAGTTTGAGGAGTGTTAAAGGTAGAAGTATAACTACATACATGTGACTGGGATTCTGAATGGCTGGTTTTGAGTAGAGGACCCTCTCCCACTCTCAATTCCCCATCCCTAAATGGAACTCTTCCCAATGTCAGAGTCATGACTAGGGATGCCACAGCTGCTCTCACCTTCCCAGGAGGAAAGAAGCTGCTGTTGGATGCCTTGCCTAACTAGAAGTTTCTGGTTCAAGAGGAGCAACACTCTCTGCTCTTCACCAAGAAACAGCTGAGAGCATAGCTTGGGCATTGTTCACACCTGCAATCAGTATCGGCCAACAAGTTCTGTCTGGCCAGGCTCCAAACTGCAGGTTGGAAGGAAGCTTATCCTCTCCTAAAGATGAAAATCCCACCTAATTTAAGATACCACTTCTCATCACTCATTCAAGTGTTTAGCAAATATCCCTGTCATTAAATGTGGTGGGTGTATTCCTCTGGCCCCACGGACTTCTGTTCCTATAAGGTGGGGCACAGCTGGAGAAGCCTGGACCAGCATCTCTAGCATGGGCTCATGCCCTGGTCTGAGGGCAGTGATGAGTAAACGTCACAGCGCTAGAGAAGTTCAACCTGGGGAACATCAGCTGAGGTGGAGGTTTTGATCAGTCTTTCAGAGATTACCAGCTTGCCCCACAGGTTTGCACTGGACAAATGACCCAGTTTGCACACATCACCCCTGTCAGTTCAATCCCACGTTCACTAGTCATTGCTGTTGCTAGGGGCATTATATACTAGCATGTTTAATGGTATTTTTTTTCCTACAGACCAAATTTTAGCTCTACTAAAATAGCCACAGTTATAGACCCTAAACCCTTTTCATTCTGTGGGACACTAAAACTGTCTTAGAGGACTTTCCTCACCCTGTAACATGATTTCTTCCGAAAGCACTCTTCCCATTCTTTGGGTTTCAAAGAGTAATAATAATAATAATATATATATACTGCTCTCAATTTGTAAAGCTATTAAGAAAGGTTTCCAGATTTCAACGTAGAGAAGAGAAAACGTAAATTAAGAGTACAGGAGTCACAAAGAAAGAAAGGTGGGAGAGTTGCAACATTGCTGACTTTGACGATGGAGAAAGAGGGCCACAAGCCAAGGAACGTGGGCAGCCATGAGAAGCTGAAAAAGACAAAGAAACTGAATCTCCTCTGGAACCCCCAACAAGGAACACGGTCCTGTTGAGACCTTGATTTTAGCTCAGTAAGGTACATGTTGCTCACATAACCACAAAACTGTAAGAAAATCATTTTGTATTGTTTTAAGCCACTAGGTTTATGGTAATCTTACCACAGCAGGAAATAACTAATACGTTGCCCTTAAAAAAAAAAAAAAAAAAAAAAAGAGAGTACAGGAGTCACAAAATTGTATAGCTCCAATCACAGGCAATGTATCTCAATGGGGCAACAGAAAGAACCCAGACTTTGGGATCAGACAGACAGAACCACTACTATTTAGCTGTCTGATCTTAGAAAAATTATTTAACCTCTCTGAGCCTCAGTTTTCTCAGGTGGTGGAATCAAATCAGTTAAACACTTATCAAGCTCTCATTATGTCCTGGGCTCTGTGACAGGCATTGAGTATACAGCAGTAAATAAAACAGGTGTGGTCCATACCCTCATGAAGATTACGGTCTAGCAGGATCAAACTGAATGAAAAAATATAATGTCAAAGGTCTGTCATAAAGTAGATATTCAAAAAAATGTTTCCTTCCACTTCCAACATCCAATCATTATATACCCTAACGCAGTCAAAAGTAAGGTGACTACAGGCAATTTCATACATAGCAAAATTTTGTTGGGGGCCCAGACACAAATGGATTAGAATATTTCTTCAGCATTATGACTCATGAACCTCAGTTCAGCTTACGGTTCTGATTTAAATCCATGTAACCATGGGTTTCTATTTATGATCAACAATGAACGCTTATTTTGGGGTGGAGTTCAAGGCTCATACAGATACTGCCTCATTTATCCTTTCAGGCAGCTTGTGAAGTGAACCCATTTTACAGATGAGGAAACCAGTGGAAGCAGATTCTTTTATGCTTCTTTCGTTCCCTAATACTAGTCTGCACAGAGGAAGCACTCAGTACATGCTGTTTACACTGTTGACCTTGCCAGTCACTCAGGAAGGAGAGGTACCCTGAGAGTTAGCAAAGAGAGGCTGATTCGAGATTGCATTGTAGCGGCTCAGCTTTGCCTTCTCCTTCCTCCAGGTGGGTGAGACATGGGCGACTGGAGTTTCCTGGGGAACATCCTGGAGGAGGTGAATGAGCACTCCACGGTCATCGGCCGCGTGTGGCTCACGGTGCTTTTCATCTTCCGGATCCTCATCCTTGGCACGGCCGCAGAGCTCGTGTGGGGGGATGAGCAGTCCGACTTCGTGTGCAACACCCAGCAGCCAGGCTGCGAGAATGTCTGCTACGACGAGGCCTTCCCCATCTCCCACATCCGCCTCTGGGTCCTGCAGATCATCTTCGTCTCCACGCCGTCGCTGGTGTACGTGGGGCACGCGGTGCACCACATCCGCATGGAGGAGAAGCGCAAGGAGCGCGCAGCCGAGGAGCTGTGCCAGCAGTCGCCGGGCAACGGCGGCAGCGAGAGGTCGCCCGTCCCAGCGGACCAGGGCAGCATCAAGAAGGGCAGCAGCAGCAGCAAAGGCACCAAGTTCCGGCTGGAGGGGACCGTGCTGAGGACCTACGTCTGCCACATCATCTTCAAGACCCTCTTTGAAGTGGGCTTCATTGTGGGCCACTACTTCCTGTACGGTTTCCGGATCCTGCCTCTCTATCGCTGCAGCAGGTGGCCCTGCCCCAACGTGGTGGACTGCTTTGTGTCACGGCCCACCGAGAAAACCATATTCATCCTGTTCATGCTGGCCATGGCCTCTGTGTCCCTCCTCCTCAATATTCTGGAGGTGAGTTACCTGGGCCTGAAGAGAATCCGATCGGCCTTCAAGAAGCCAGTGGAGCAGCCACTGGGGGAGATTCCTGAGAAGTCCCTCCACTCCATTGCTGTCTCCTCCATCCAGAAGGCCAAGGGCTACCAGCTCCTCGAAGAAGAGAAAATCGTGTCCCATTATTTCCCTTTTACTGAGGTTGGGATGGTGGAGGCCAGCCCACTTTCTGCCAAGCCTTTCAGTCAATTCGAGGAGAAGATGGGCACCGGGCCCCTAGGGGACTTGTCCAGGGCCTACCAAGAGACACTGCCTTCCTACGCTCAGGTGGGAGCCCAGGAGGGGGAGGGGCAAGGGGAGGGGGAGGGGGAGGGGGAGGGGCAGCCTGCGGAGGCGGGAGCAGAACCGGAGGTGGAAGCAGAACCAGAGGTGGGAGAGAACAGGCAGGAGGCAGAGAGAGTGAGCACGGAAGGCCAGGAGACCCTGGCCGTGCTGGAGGGGGAGAAAATGGAGACCCCCGAAGTGGGGAAGGAGGTTGAGAAACAAGAGCTGACGCCTGAGAAGGTATCAAAGCAGGGGCTGCCGCCTGAGAAGGCACCTTCACTGTGTCCGGAGCTGCCTGGGGATGACACCAGACCCCTGAGCAGGCTGAGCAAAGCCAGCAGCCGGGCCAGGTCAGACGATCTAACGGTATGAAGCAGTGCCAAAGGAAAAAAGAAAAGAAAACACCCGAGCTAACCTATGGCAAGATGAAACCTAAAGTTGCCAACATGCTTTGAGTCTTCTGTCCCTCCCCTCACACCCACCCTGGTTGGACAGGCACTGCGGTAGAACCGTGCATGCCGTACAACTAGGAAACTGCCTTTCCCGTATATAAAGGCTATCCAGATGAACCCACTGTCCCGTCAAAGTTCCCAGTCTCATGACTGCCCTGCCCCTCTATGCCACAGGGAATTCTGCTTTCATCCCCATGTCCCCATAGAAATCCTTCCAATCAGAATTGTGATTGTCTCATAGCTTTTCACCAGTCTTGTCTCAAGCTCACAAACTCCACTGAACTTTTTCACCCCAGCACTTCCCTAGCAGACACCGTGTGACATGTATCAGGGATCCCGAACTTAAGCGCACTGGTGAAGTGCGCCTGTTCTAATGCCATGGGAGAGCTACGGCTGTGGAATTTGGGAAGCAGAGGGCAACTGCTGCTCATTTCCAGGCAGCGATTACCAGACAGTGTTACCTGGCCATCTGATTTTTCAAGAGAAGCCAGAAATCCAAACGTTTAAGTGAAGTTTCCCACTTTTTTTTTTTTTTTTTTTTTTTTTTGCGGTACGCGGGCCTCTCACTGTTGCGGCCTCTCCCATTGCGGAGCACAGGCTCTGGACGCGCAGGCTCAGTGGCCATGGCTCATGGGCCCAGCCGCTCCGCGGCATGGGGGATCTTCCCGGACCGGGGCACGAACCCGTGTCCCCTGTGTCGGCAGGCGGACTCTCAACCACTGCGCCACCAGGGAAGCCCTCCCACATTTTTAATGTTGCCAACTAAATTTTAAATATGCCATGTGGGCCAAAGAAAATGTGTGCAAGCCAAATTTAACCTGTGGGGCACCAATCTGCAAGTTCAGCTTATACTCATGAGCCTAACTTTCCTATGGAATTGGTCACATTATTTAGGGTCTCAACTTGTTCCTGTGGCTTCCAAACCTCATTTCACCATTTTGGAGTGTTTGGTTTAAATCATCAGTCTAGGAGATGTCCAGAGTTCTCACTGGCCTTTCTTTTGGGTCACTGTAGCCCCTGGGTTCTGATATAATTACATCCCTTGTATTGGTGGGAATTCTGCACTGGGCGCTCTCAGAAAAGGAGAACAAACCCCATAGCCTCTCCCAGAACGGAAAAGGCTTTGAACCCTGGTCGCAGTTTTCTTCCCTGAAGCAAAGGAGGTCCTTTTCTTTCCTGTCCTCTTCCAACATCAGTGCTCAGCCTGAAATCTACACCTCCTTTCATCAGGGGCTGGGAGCAAGCCCAGCTCTGAGCCAGACGATACCTGCCTACTGGCCTGTCTTGAGGAGATTAACCCTCAGGCCTTTCTCAGGCAAAAGACATGTGCAAAAAGGGCCATCAGAGCGGCACTAGAGAGAGCCTCTTACAAATTGGGAACACAAACAGCAAGGGTCTCAAAGTCTAGCCCCAGGCCAGACTTTATCCCCGGAAGGGACATAAAGGCTTAACAAGGGAACAACAGGGATCTTGAAGGTCTCCTACCCTTTATCCCCCCAACCAACTCTCTTCAAACATAGAGTCCAGTCAGGGAAAATCCTCAGGTATAAGTACATATTTCACACAGGGAGCAATTTTACCTAGAGCCAATCAGTTCCCAGAGCAGAGGGAGAAATTGATATCCAAGCTGGTCCATCTAAAACAAAGCTATGCTTCATGGGCTGCAGTGCCAAGGCTAAGATAGGAGGGATAGAAAATACAGTTGGGATCTGGACAGGAGACCACCAGGGTACACAGAAAAAACTGCCTTCATTCTATCTTACCGCCAACCAGCACCATCCCAAAGAATGCAAATCCCTTGTGCTGCCCTCTGTTTACCACCTTCCTTTTAAGATATTCATTTTAGATATGCTTTTCTAGAGCAAAGCCTCCTCCAAAACTATTCCTCCCCTGTGACAGTATTCCCATTCCTTGGTGCTCCATTCTAAAGCAAAATGGTCTAAAAATGAAATTCATTCTAAGGTGTGCTTTTTTTTTGTAATTAATCCAGGGAAATTTTACATTTTAAAAGGGAAAGCCTAAAATGTATTTTACCTAGGTTAATCCAAAGTGACAAACTTTCAGTGAAGGAATGTATCAGGCAATGGACAGTTGAATAGAGAGGTATATTTGTCTTGTAGACAGGTGACTTTCTGGCTACTACTTGACTCTTCCTTCCCCTGGCAATCAACACTATTCCAGACAGACTTTCTTCAGTATAATGACAGAAGTAACAAAATCCCAGGCCTGAGAACCAGACATCATTGCACTCTCCCTAATGGCTGCACTATTGCTCCTACAGTTTTGCTACTGAAGACCCATTTTGAGAAGATGTAAACTCAGAGCCTGAAAATAGCTTGATCGTTACCAGAATAAAGTGTCTATATCAACTAGGACTTAATCCAAAAGAGAAAAGAAAACACTATGTCTTATTCCAAGTGAAAACTGCTGGTGCTCTTTGGAACCAGCTGTAGAGGTGTAGGTGAAGGCTGCTTGTCTCCTTGTCTTGCTGGGGCCTAAGTGTGTGAGTGTGTTTCCTTGAATGAAGCAGCAGCCTGCTTCAGTGTCTGTACCTACCCCACCAGCGGGGAAGTTGCCATTTTCCCTCTCAGTCTTCCCAACAAACGAGGAAGCTTATTTTGGAAGAAACAGACACAGGCATCAAAGGACCAGGACTTTTTTTTTCTATTTCTGCCATTTGGTAGCTGTGTCATCTCTTAACCTCTCTGTACCTCAGTTTTCTGTCCACAAACTAGAGGTGGCATTTACCACCAACGTACCTCCAGGGGTATCAGAAGGATTAATAAGTTAGCTGCCAAGTCTAGAGCCTGTTGAGTGGTGTCTGAGAGATTCCTCCAGCAGCAGGGAGACTGGGAAGAAGGACAGGTGGGAAGCTTCTGACTCTCCCAACTTGCCTGGCAGTTATCTGGTGAGAGTTTTTCAGTGTGGAATAGACACTCAGGAGATCCGTTTTCTCAGAGAAGGCTCAAAACAGAATCTTGACACCATATGTTTGGTAGGAACCTATTTGACCTTGAAAAATGGCTGGGGACAGATGGGCAATTTACTTTCTAGCCATGGAAAATGTCGCCTCATGCCTCACCTTAAGCTGCCACACAGCTGCTGCCAGGCTCCATTCACAGGCAGTGGTGTGTCTGTGGAGGACCTTACCCGGTACAGCTGGATCCCTCAGTATCTCTTCTGAGGCAAATAATTATGACTGACTCAAGACGGTAATCGCCCCTGGGCTCCATGAAGGCCAAGCTTTAAATCCTAATCCTGGTCCTTCCCCTGTTAGATTAAACCTTTACAGTATGTGGATCTGCCAATTAAAAAAAAGCACTGGACAGCATGACATCAAAAGCACAGCTCTCTCCAGAATAAGACGGCTAATTGCCTAATAGCAGTCATAAGACCTCCATCAGGGGAGATCTATGACCAGGAGGGATAGAGTTACTCAAGTTCAGTTAGAAAGTTTCAAACTTGGCTCTGTAATTCCCTAGGCCTCATATTTGGGGCATCATAGAAAGGCCTATCTGCTTTTCATCATGACTTTGTTACTTGGCACCCAGAGGAAGCATGCAACACAGAATTGGACAAATATTCCTGAAGATCAGTGCAACCTGGGGATCAGATTTTCCCACAAAGAACACTGACGTTCAAATCAGAGTGTGGACTGCACCTCTCTGACTCTGGGAACCCCAAGATGTCATTTACCTGCTTGATATGATAATTCTTCTTAGGTTAATTGTGGGTAATAATTTCTGCCCCTCCTCCACAAGATAGATCAAGTGAATTGATATGCAAGAAACACTAGGAGGGGCTTCCCTGGTGGCGCAGTGGTTGAGAGTCCGCCTGCCGATGCAGGGGACATGGGTTCGTGCCCCGGTCCGGGAAGATCCCGCATGCCGCGGAGCGGCTGGGCCCGTGAGCCATGGCCGCTGAGCCTGTGCTCCACAACGGGAGAGGCCACAACAGTGAGAGGCCTGCGTACTGGCAAAAAAAAAAAAAAAGAAAGAAAGAAAGAAAAAAGAAGCACTAGGAGCATGCTAGAAGAAATAAGCGATTTTTTTTTTAACTCACTCATTTGGAAATAAAAGGAAAGGGAAGAAGGTGTTATCCAAATCTGTTGTTAAGTCCTTTTTGTAAAATGTATACTGAAGCAATAACAGCCACCACTTTCATAAACTGTACAGATTGTTAACTAAGAGACTGATTAAAAGTGAGCCAGTGAGTAGAGTGAAGGAAGAAAATGGGAGTGGTGGGGGGAGGTCAATTCTTCTGTCGTTTTAAATTCCTGAGAATTATAGTGCAAAAAAAGAACATCCTTAATCATGCAAGAAATTCATTGCTGAAAGTGGTGCTGCAGGGACTCAGCTTACTAGGGCTCGTGTACAGAGATGCACCAGTCCCTGAGACAGTCTCTGATTCAGGGCAGAAGGGAGTTCACGGAGGCTGAAGGGGCCACATACAGCAGCTCTTTAGTCCAAGGCATGGGGAAGGCCCGGGGCGAGACGGGTGTAAACAACTGCTCTTCCTGAGTTTCTGAGGAGGGTCACTGGGGCATGCCAGGTAGGAATGAGCATACCAACTACACAGCGCCCCCATCCCCCACACCTCCTCCTGTCTCCTTCCTCTAACCCTGAGTCACCCCTCTACGCATATTGTGCGCAAATGATCACACAGCCCAAGGTAGCAAAGTGTGGATGAAAAACGTTTGCCTGGTTGGTTGGAAACTACTCTTAAACATAAATACAGGGGCTTCCCTGGTGGCGCAGTGGTTGGGAGTCCGCCTGCCGATGCAGGGGACACGGCTTCGTGCCCCGGTCCGGGAAGATCCCACATGCCGCGGAGCGGCTGGGCCCGTGAGCCATGGCCGCTGAGCCTGCGCGTCCGGAGCCTGTGCTCCGCAACGGGAGAGGCAGCAACAGTGAGAGGCCCGCGTACCGCAAAAAAAAAAAAACAAAAACATAAATACAATCTGTAAAGTAAAGTAGGTGTGTACCTAAAAGTGATAGTGAAATAGGCACGGAGAGTTTTCCTTCTTGTAATTATCATATTACAACTAAATATGTAATTTGGGGAGGAAGGAGAGAAAGGAAATAAAATTCTAGGTTCAGCAGTTAAATAAGAGGAAAGATTTTTATGAAAGACAAGTCATCTCCACTGCCCTAGACATTGCTGCTCCCAAAGCCAGGAGAGAGTGGTACTCCACTGCAGCCAACGAGGTAGCAATGGGATATACTGTAGCCTCCAGCCCCACGCATTCTGGAAGTTCTCCCAGGCAGACAAAGTATATTATGGAAGAATTCATAAAGTCTCCTGGAGGGAAAAGTAGATGGCGTCACTGCCTTTTTCTGCAAATTTTCCATCTATGAAACAGGATTAGTAAAGACTCAGCTAAGAAATATGTTCACAACAAACTTCTTGGGGAAAATCTCTGGCAAAGGCATTATTGGGATTGTGTCCTGAATTCTCCAACCTTCCACATCTTTATGTCAGAGCTAATAGTTACATGTTAGACTGTTACAAAACAATAAAACTAACTTGACTTTTCACCATCTTTGTTTTTTCTTTTGACCTGTCAGCCATGCTACCCTGTGAAGAGCAGTTTCTGGTGTTCTTCCTTTGAAATTAAGGGGTTGAGGGACAAGAGCACTGGGGGACCGGGAGGGGCAGTGATATGCTGGTAAACGTGTAACAACCAGATCTTTCCAGGGTAAAGAGGCCCTGGTTTGTAGTGTTTGCCAATTTCCTTGCTGTAAATTCTCCCACCATCACCAATTTCAACCCACCAACATAATGTCACTAGACACAGAGATGAGAAGAGATGTACAGTAGCATAAAATTATAAATATTTCCACCATACAATAGACATAAATAACCTCAAGAGCATAGATAATAGTAAAATAATTAAGAAGTGATTGAACTCTGTGCATTACCTTTGTTTCATTTTTAAGTTTATGTAGTTTAATTGTTAATAATGACTGTACACTTAAAACTGCCTCACAAAATTCCAAGAAATTTAGCAAATGGCTCTTACGAGCCAGTACAAGCCAGCTCCAGCACACAGCTGGGTGGAATGGAGGAGAATCTGATTTAGAAAGAACATGAAACTCTCCTTATCAATTGAGGTTTGGTCAGTTTGTCCCCTCTCTTTCTCTACACAAATCTCAGGAAAAATCGAAGTATACTTCTTTGGTGCTTTGGGAAGGGACAAAATAATAGGATTTGTTCTCTTCCATGTCACTGAGAACTGTAGAAAGAGTTAAAGTTATTCATTACAGATAAAAATAGATAAAATAAAATTAGCCTGAGATTAGATTCTGCCTGAGATTTATCATGTCACTTCTCTGCTTAAAATCCTTCAATGACTCAATTGCTTACCCCGAAATTCTAAATTCCTTAACATGACTTACAAAGCCTTTATAACTGATTGAAACCCACCTAGAGAGGATGTCTATTTTTAATTGCCCAGAATCTATTCTCCCTTCCTCTATAATAACATCTTCTATTGGGAAATACTCTTCCTCATTTGGATATAGTCTTGGTGGGACTCTTAGTAATGTTTACCCTGACTTCCCGTGGTCAAGAGTCAGGTCTTGTTGTTTGTTTTTATTTTTTGTTTTTTATTTTTAACTCAAATGGGCCAACCATACACTCACTCCCTGGAATGTGAATCTTGAGTGGAGTAACCGAGGGACCGAAACTTGGTTGAGATTCATTTGTCTTGACAGAAGCCCTTAAAGAGACTCACAATTAGTTCCTGCTTACCTAGATTTCTGGGAGATGCTTAGTTCTTCTTTTTTCAGATCATGGTTCATTGGCCTTCCTTCAGTTCTCTAAGCCAGCCCAGAGTTCCTTTTTTTTTTTTTAAATTTAATATTGCCAAAATTGTCTCTATTAATTACAAGCCTCTGACTGGTAGGTACACCACCTTTCTAGCCTCGTCTCCCACATCCATCCACATATGCATGTGTCCCAGCCTTACAAAAACATTGGCTGGTCCCCAAATATGGACAAGCCTGGCACTTAGTGATGAAGAAATTCCATGGTATTTCAGGACTCTGCCCTGTCCTGCCTTTTTTCTGTAATCAGCTCTTTCTCATCCTTCAAGATTCAGCTCAGTTGTCTTCTTTATGAAATTTCACAAACTTCCTTATACAAAGTGAGTTGCTCCCTCCTTTGTGATCTCTCAGTATTTGTGTACCCTTCTATCATAGCACTTATCAAAAGTGATTTCAGGGCTTCCCTGGTGGCGCAGTGGTTGAGAGTCCGCCTGCCGATGCAGGGCGCACGGGTTTATGCCCCGGTCCGGGAGGATCCCACATGCCGCGGAGCGGCTGGGCCCATGAGCCATGGCCGCTGAGCCTGCGCGTCCGGAGCCTGTGCTCCGCAACGGGAGAGGCCGCAACAGTGAGAGGCCCGCGTACCGCAAAAAAAAAAAAGTGATTTCAAAAAGAGATTTCATATTATATATCTCTGAATATTCGGTACTTAGCACGGTGCCTAGAACATAGCAATGTTTGGTGAATGAATGAACACTACTCAGACATCTCCCAGGGCAGGAAGGAGATAATTGGCTAAGCACTCCCCAGCACCAGAGCAGGCTGACACTTCATAGCAATATATCTGAGGAAGAGGTTCCGTGAAGGTCCCAAGAGTTCCAGGCTGAAGGCAGTCAGGCTTGCTTTATCATAAATAAAGGAAGGCAGGGAAATTTTCACATGAGTTGCTGGATGTCATCTCCCAGAGAAGCCTTGGAAGCCATATGTTGACGATGGCAGTCAGAGCCTTTGAATGACTGTAGACTAGAGGACCAGCCCCCCCTCCCACCGATACCCCTACCAATTCCCACTAATTGCACTTTTGGACTTTACATGAAACATAAAATAAACTTTTATTGTATTAATCTTCTGAGCTCTCAAGATTTATCTGTTACAGGATCTAGCATTATCTCATCTGTTTACAGAAATTGAGGTTAGGTGTGGCTATAACAAAAACCTAAACTATGTGGCTTTGGCTTAACAGTTGAACAGTGAGTGGTGAAGAAATGAAAATCAAAGGTTACAAGGATAGAGCCTCAGGCTATGCCATGCAAATATTTAGTACAAATGTCGCCTGTGATGATTTGTGTATTAGTTATCTATTGCTTGGTAACATATCACTCCAAAACTTAATGGCTTGAAACAACAGTAAGCATGTATTATCTCTCGTAGTTTCTGAGGGTTAGGAATTCTGGAGCAGCTTGGGGTCTCTCATGAGGTTACAGTCAGATTTTGACAGGGCCTGCAGTCGTCCGAGGCTTGACTGAGGTGGTAGGATCCACACACTCACGTGGTTACTTGACCAGAAGGTTGGTGCTGGCAAGTTGGTATCTCTCTACTTGGGCCTCTCCATGGGTCTGCTTGAGTGTCCTCATGACCTGGTGTCTGGTTTCCCCCAGAGCGACTGAATCAGGAGATCAAGGCAAATGCTTCAATGCCTTTTATGACCTAAGCTTGGAAGTCACATACCATCAGTTTCACTGCATTTTATTAGTCACTTTCCCTCAGACTGCTCCAATTACTGTACAGAGAATAAACTAGAGAGGAGCAAGATTTGAGATAAAGATGCCAATTTTCGCTCCTTTTTCTCTGTTTTAATGATTTCCTTGTACATATGATATGTATTGTAATCGTCTCCAAATGCTTCTTGGAAATAGGCAGGATCAGAATCATAAATGATAACTATAATGCAAATCCCAGACCACAGTACAATTGCCACCATCAGGGAAGTCCTCAGCCAAGGATAATGTTTTTGTCCAGGACAGAGTTTTGAGTTCTTTTTCTTCCCCCTCCAGCTTCTGTTCTTCTCTAACATTCAGCTTTCCTGAAAACTGTTCAGCTTTTCTAATTCATCTAAGTTTTCCAAATGCATTTTTCTATCTTTCTTATTTGCTACAGTTGTCATCTCCACACTGGCTAGATCTGTAGATGGAAGAAAGAACAAGGCACCTCTGGAATTGAGTTAGGCTAATAAAACCAGCAGAAAATGGATGAGATCAAATAAACACAAGAGAGCTAAACCAGCAGAATATAATGTAACAACAACAACCAAAAAGCCCCCAATTACATCTTTAAGGCAGACATTATGACAAGGGACATTCTTGTGACATTACAACAAATAGGGACATCTCTAATGTCTCTCAGACCAGAACCTCAACTTTCTCCAACTTCTTTTTTCATGATTGTATCATAATGAAGCAATAATTTCCAGGCCAACTCTATCTTTCATGAATTACAGACTATTTGTCCTCCCTTTAAATATTTTTTATATACTTATCCAGTAGTCAAAGACATTTCTTGACTTGTAAAAAATCCTGTTGACCTAATTACTGTGTCTAGTTAGGTCCTATACATAGACCGGGACAGATGAGACTCTCATCTTTACAGATGAGTAACAGACAAGGAAAACAACAACAAAGAGACAGCTAACAACCTAGAATCTATGAAAGGTATAGGAGACATGAGAAGAAAACAGCGGTCACCAAGAGTAAAAGAATAGAATAATTTCAAAAGATATTTACTTAAGAAAACAAAAATAATCTTGAAATCTATTTTATGCTCTCAAAAAGATGTAAAGAAAACCTGGGCTCTATAAAACAAGAGATGAAACACAAGATAATAAGATAACAAACTGAATTGGAAAAGGAGCTGGCAGAGTTAGCAAACAATGTCATGGCAGAATTTAAGAAGAATAAAGAGCAGAATTAACAGCACATAAAGCCAAATCAGTTTTGTAAAGTGTCAACATCAGAAATTCTCCCAGAGTGCCAAGGGGAAGAACAAAGAGATGAAAGTTATCAGAGAAGAGATAAACGATATGGAGAGAAGGCAATAGAAATCCAATACATAGGTATTGGTTCTCCTGAAGGAGAGTCAGGACAAGAGAACCACAATCATCAAAGACATAATGGGAGGAAACTTCCTTGAGCTGATAAAAGACCTGAAACCACAAATTGGAAGGAATTCACCATGTACCCAGAAAAAAAAACTAGATAAATTGTGATTTGAAAGTATAAAGAGATAATTCTACAATTTTAGAAATATAAGAAACAACTCCTGCTGTGGTTTGTGTACTGCTAATGAGCAGTTAGGTTTTCACATTCTTGCCCAGTTGTGAACATAGAGTAGGATCACACCTTGTCAATAGGAGTTGAGGCTTCCTGTGAAGAAAATATATATTTCAATGTATAATCCTGGAAAGGGAAAGATCTTGGTTGAGAAAAGAGGACTTGGAAGGTGAGCCTTAAATAGGAAGAAGAGGGAATTCCTTTCTCTGCCTGACCCTCATTCTCTTAAGCCTGGAATCCAAAGAGTTCCAATGTGCTCAGTATGCTTCCAACAGATAAAGGAACAATGGCATGTGCCATATAGAAGCAAGTCAGGGACTAAATTAGGGAGTTAGTGATTTAGTACTTGTCAAGATCATAGAACCTTACCTGGCTCATAGTAAGCACTTGGTAAGTATTAGCTATTATCATTATCATAAATATTATTTCTATGTGATTAATTACTGTCATTTAGTATAGTGTTATTATTAAATGATACACCTTAGACTCAACTGGGATACAGAGATTTGAGAGAAGGGTTTGTACACTTGGTCTAGAGGGATAAGAAGGAGAAATCTCCCCTCTCTCTCAGAGACCACTGTTGGCCATGATAGTGATATATTTAGTGATAGCTCTAAAGGAAAAGAGAAGCTAGGGTGAGGACAAGAAAGCAAAACTCTTGGCTCTCAACTGTAGCCATCTCATCCCTCCCAATGTGGAGTTAGTCCCTCCGGAGCCAACTTTGATTAACAGGATATTTATTAAGTTAGCTAAAAAGGAAGAAAATATCAAGCTGGCTTCATTTTTCTCCATAACATATTAAATTTCAGAAAAGAACATCTGTAAAATATTGAGGATGAAAAGTTTAAGCCAGGAACCCCCACAACAAGCCAAATGGCATTCATGAGTAAAGGCAATTGAAAGGCATTCTCAATTATGCCAAAACTTAAAATTCCTGCAAACCCTTCTTTAAAGAAAAATTTATCTCATGATTCACTCAAGCCAAAAGAGAAAGGATTTTTAAAAAGAATTTAAGAAGGCCAAGTATGAAAGAGGCTGGTGATGAATACTGAAGACATTAAACATAAAATGAATTAAATGTAACTGTAGTAAGAATAGTTACAAAACAGAATACAAATGTCATAAATAATTCTTAACACATAGTAATTTTTTAATAGTAAGGCTTAAAATCCCAGGTTATACCAACATAAACTTGGGAACTGTGTGAGGTGGAAGGAGTAAGGGAGAAGGAGAAATATGAGGAAGTAGAGTACCCTGATATTTTTTACTTACAAAGATATTATTTTATTCTCTATTTTAGCAGTTAGAAAAATATAGGGTTGTGTGTGTTATTTTAAAACAAAATGTATGCCTTCCAAAGTACCAGGGGAAAAAATTAAGGAACACATAGTCCATACAGAAAAAAAGAGAGAACAGAAAAAAGAAAAATTAACAACAGACACACAAAACAAGAAGGCAGAATCATTAAACCAAACCAAATATTTATTTGTATTGATATAAAATATAACATGGAACAAAGACATAGTATGGATCATTTTGCACTGTAAAATATGGCATCTATAAGAAGCCCTCAGAAATACAAGGAGATATAGACAGAAAAATAGTAGTAGTTAGAGACTTTAACACGCCTCCTTCAGTTCTTGACAAATAAATAGAACACAAAAATATAGAGGACCTGAATATAATTTACAAGTCCGACTTAGTGGATATGTAACAGAATGTTAAATGGAATATTTCCTATGCCTTAGAGTTTCAGCCAAGGCTGCAAAACCAAGGACAATGAATGCTCAGTGCCTATATGTTCTGAAGAGTGAAACAAAGCAAAAACATTCCAGAACTGCTATTTTAAAAAAAAAAGTGGCCCCTCAAATGGTCTTGCAACACTTAATCCACCATCTGCTCCAGATTATTTAAGAGAATGATAAGGTTTAATTGTGAAGGCATTCATTTTCAGATGAAAATAAAGTGCTGCGGGCTTCCCTGGTGGCGCAGTGGTTGAGAGTCCGCCTTCCAATTCAGGGGACACGGGTTCGTGCCCCGGTCTGGGAAGATCCCACATGCCGCGGAGCGGCTGGGCCCGTGAGCCATGGCCGCTGAGCCTGCGCGTCCGGAGCCTGTGCTCCGCAACGGGAGAGGCAGCAACAGTGAGAGGCCCGCGTACCACAAAAAAATAAATAAATAAATAAATAAATAAAGTGCTGCAATGTTTCCCTCCCGTCCCCTCCAAATAAGGGTTCAAGGAAAACCTCTGAAATTTTTCTGGGAAACACTTGCTTGGAGGGAAGCCTGACATCTTACTAGTCATTAGCCACTTACTAATCTTCAGAAGTTTGCAGGCCCACCTCAGGCTACCACAGGAGCCAACCTTGGAGGAGCTAATGTGTGTGGCCCCAGATCTGCTGAGTCACAGACATGGTGACTGCCCCTTGCCCAGAGAAACTTGAGGGCTTGGGTAAGTGTTTCTTGTGGGCCAAATTCTTCACCACGTTATTATCTTATTACAGATAAGATACATAACATAAGATACATAAGATACAAACAAAACATAAGATACATAAGATACAAACAAAAACAAAAAAAAGCATACTGGTTAAATAAATCATGGCATAATCAGATGATTGGAATGTTATTGAATCAATGAAAAATGTAAAATCTTTGGCATGAGAAAATATGTTCATGATATATTTCTAAGTGGAAAAAGTATATAACAAAATATCATGCTCATTGGTACTTGTCTTTCCAAAGTCCTGATGGTAAATCACAATCCAGTGAGAAAGGCGGGGGCTTCTCTAAAATGAGGGGAACGTTCTTGATGTTAGTCATCCAGAGAAGAAGTTAGTCCTGGAGCAGGAAGTGGTGGGGAGATAAGGAAAGCTTTCTGCTCTGCGCAGGCCCAGAGGACAGGAAACCCAAATTTAAGTGTGGAGAAGTTCACAACAGTTCTTATGGGAAAAACATGCACATCTTTTACTTTTTTTCGTGAATTCCAATTTATATATTCAATTTTAAATTTCCTCTCTATGTATTCTTCCCTTTTATTCACAACTTACATGGATCAAATTAACTCTGCATTATAATTATATTAATAAGGAATCCCCAAATTAGATTTAATAAATGGGAAAAGGTTTAATGTTATATATTTTAAATAATGCCTCTGAGTCTTTCCAAATTTGGCAGATATACAATCATCAGTCTTTTCAATCCAACAGGAATAATTGGCAACCAGAAATTTTAAATATATGTTTAAACAGAGTAATAAAGAAGGAAAACTGTGAATGTAAATTCATTATAATAATAATGAGTAGGGGCTTCCCTGGTGGTTCAGTGGTTAAGAATCTGCCTGCCAATTCAGGGGACACGGGTTCAATCCCTGGTCCGGGAAGATCCCACATGCCGTGGAGCAACTAAGCCCGTGCGCCACAGCTACTGAGCCTGTGCTCTAGAGTCCGCGAACCACAACTACTGAGCCCGTGAGCCACAACTACTGAGCCCGTGTGCCACAACTACTAAAGTCCATGTGCCTAGAGTCCGTACTCCACAACAAGAGAAGCCACCGCAATGAGAAGCCCACGAACCGCAACGAAGAGTAGCCCCCACTCACCACAACTAGAGAAAGTCCGCGTGCAGCAATGAAGACCCAACACAGCCAAAAATATAATAAATCAATTTTTAAAAATCACACACACAAAAAACACTCTGGCTCTCAGTCCCCTTTCTCCAGGCAAATCAGAGCTGACCTTTCCCCATTGAAGAAGGGCTTTGAGGTGGGAAGCAGAGTCTCACAACCAGTCCTCCAATTCTGTCAGTGTGTATGGAAGCTGTTAAAAATGCAGATTCCTGGGAGCCACCCTCAGAAATCCTAAGTCCACAGGTCTGCCTTAAGGCCTATGAATCTACATTTTAAACAAGCTTCCCAAGCAGTTACAGTACCACACTTTGAGAAAACTGCACCTATACACTTTTTAGGTACCAAGTATAGATGCTGTCCTTGGGACCACTGGGAAGGAAATGTCTCCTCTCTGAATATTTGGGGTTTCATGGCCAGCCAACCTTGGTGGATTACTGGGGTATAGAGTGGGGTTCAAGGTCTCAGTGAACCTGACATAGCAAGGAAAGCTACATGGTAGGATGGCTATACATGGAGGAAGACAACTGGAGTAGGATGCCATGGAATTGGTGATGTCATATATCTCAAAAATCCATTTGTACGTTTAGTACAACTGCATGTGAATCTACTACTATATCACAACAAAAAGTTTAAAATGAAAATTCCTAACAGAAGTCATCCGGCCACTGGCACGGGCAGGAGAAGAGGTGCTAGGATGTTTCCCAAGGATCTAGTGTTTGTGTCAGCTCCTAGGCTCAGTCTTTTGTATGAATTTGGAGGAAGAGGGGAATATAGTTAGCTGTCAGGATGTGGATGGTGCTGGACGGTGTGAGAAGATAGGTGCTGTAGCTGCTATGAAAAAGAGTGCAAAAAATTGATGTGAACAAACACTGGTCCAAGGGACACAGATTGGTCATGTTGTCAGCAGACTCTTTAAGAGTAGATCTATGTGGCTGTCTGGCTGTCAATCCCTAGATGAATGGTAAACAATGGCCAGCAACTACGAACATGAACTATTTTGGAAAGCATCCTTGGAAAATGGATACAAACAGGGGGCTTAGTTAGAGCCCAGGTGGCTTGACAGTCCATGGAGGCAGAAGCAGATCTCACCGCTGGACAGGACTGCAGCAGCTAGCGTGAATTGGGAGAACAGTACTGAGGTAAGGGTAAGAGGACAAGCCATCTTGGTGAGAGTCCACCACCACCAGGAAAGACACCTGCTTTGAAAGGACAGTCAATTGGACGTTAATCTAGTGCGAAGGTTTTCTGGAGACATTCCATCAAAAGCAGGGGGCAGTGGTTCTTTGGGTCATCCGTGCCTGTCCTTGACCTGGATACAGTTGTTAACAACAGGGAGAATCCTGAATGGTGTCTTTCAGAGTTTTACACAGCCCTGGGGCCAATGAGATTGCATACCTTTTTCTGCTGTCAGATTCATTGAGACCCTGATCCCCACCATGCACTCCAGTAAGCCACCAAGGTAAACTGTTTGCCTTAATAGGTTAACCCAGCATTCTGCACTATCACACAGTCTTGATAGATGACAGTCTAACTCATCATATGCCTACACAGATGCTACTGCTTCCCTGATAGATGTAGCCAGGGACACAAAGTTCTCTGGCTGAAGACTCTCCCTTAGTGGGGCTGCCTCCGCTGCTCCCTCGCCTTCGGGATTGGGGATTGGACATCTGATAGGTAGTTTGGGCTGCTTAGTATGAGTGGAGTTCAAGTCTAAGAATGAAAGACACATTCCCTTGTGTGTAATAAATCTGAGTCTCAGTTACTCAGGTTGCAGTAATCTAAGCACTCTGGTGGAAGATGCAGGTCCACTCAAGGCTGTGCTTCCGGTATTGACTGCAGCCTTGAATCCCACACTGGGTGATTGCCCTCAGCTGGAGCCGGCTTCAGGACAAGACTACAGGGACTACAAGGAATAGGTAGAGTCCTGGTGGGAGAGGATAAGCCCTACAGCAGTGCATTAAGCCTTCACGCAATGAGTATTGAATGGATGAAGTAGTGATTCAGTCTACATGTGAGCAATTCCAACATGGGTGGAGGGGGTGGGGGAGATTATTTCCTAAAATAACTCTTCAGACTCTTAAAGAATTATTCCTTGTTTTGAATTAAATCTATCTTCATTTAACTTCCAGTCCTTTGCCCTACAAATATCTCTTGGGGCCATATCAAGTCTATCCATTCTTTCAAATGAAGACAGCTGTCAATGTTCCTGAGTCTTCTTTCTTCGATTCCTTTCATCTGTCCTCATCTGGTGACTCACCTCTGAGCATTCTCCAATACATCTACTTGCCTCCGCGTGGTAAAAGAATGCAATACTCCAGGTGTGGTCTGATGGGCATCAAGTACAATGAGATGGATCACTCCCTTGTTAAAGATGGTGTGCTTTTATTGTTATCACATCAGAAATTTACTGGGTTAGCTATATTTGCTAAAACCTGCCTTTCCACTCTTCCCTCTTTATGCAGTTGTTTGTGGAGCCAAGTATAAGTTGTAACATCTAGAACACGATGCCTGATTTATGGTCTAACTCATTTTTTTTAAATGGTCTAACTCAATATAATAATAATCATTATTATTAACTTCATCTTATTAGCTATGACCATTATAAAATAAAATTACCACTTAAAATGTTAGCTCAGGCCCCACCTCCTTTAGCCTCAGAAATGGAAACGCTACCTTGCAATACATCTGCTTTTGAATTTTCAGACCACATTGTTGTATCCCGCCCCTTTTAGCCAGGCCACCTCTAATTAAGGCCCGCCCCCCAGAGCGGCCCCTCCCTGGCCCCTCCCCTGACCCTCAGCTCCTCAGCACCCGCCCACTCCTAGCCCGAGGCGGGAAACGCTGGACGTAGCTGCTGATTGGCTGGCTGGGGCGCAGCTTGATGGCGTCGGGCTGGCGAGCGGAGGTCCTGGCAGTGGCCCGCGGGCGACAGCTGCCAGTGTGAGGGGGCCCGTGGTCAGAGCGTGCTGTGGCCTTGGGGAGTGGGAAGTGGAGGCACGAGCCCTCCTTATACTTCGCCATGAGTTTCCTGATCGACTCCAGCATCATGATTACCTCCCAGGTGAGCCACCGCGTTCTGCCCCAGGACTCCTCAGCCTCCCTTTCCCGAGTCGTCTCCTCCGGGCCTCAGCGATGCGGGCTGGCCCGGGGTCTCGGTCTTCTCGCCCGCGGCCAGTGCCCGCCTCACCCATGACCAGAGCTCGGGGAGAGTGTGGGATTTGCTGCATCTGGTTCCCTGTCCCCCAGCTGTCAGGAGGCGTCCTGCGGCGGTCCGCGCCTCCCACCCCACCCCCAGGTTTTCCGTTCACTTTTGAGAGAGGTCAGGTGGCCTTAGCTCTCAGAGCGGATGCCATGAGAAGGGAGCTGCCCCCAAAGCGCCCCGAAGCTCTGGACTGCGCCGCTGATTCATGGATTAGGGAAGAGTGTGGTTCCGGGCGCGGAGGGAGCGACTCGCCAATCCCTGCTGGCTCCTGGGGACACGTGAGGGCTTTGCTGGTTTAGCTGTCAAATCCTGAATCCGGATGCGGAGAAATTTGCCGCCGTCACTTCAGAGATCTAATAAGTATCAGGTTTCGTTTGTACAGTAACACCTCCATCCTTCATCCTCTATTTGCTGCCCACGCTTTCGGATCTTTTCCTAACCCTCTTTCCTTCCCGATTGGCCACCTTCATTCATTCGTACAGTCAGCAAACTTTTATCGAGCATTATATAAAGTTCTGAGGATACAAACCTAAAATAAGACAGACTTGTCCCTGCTCTATAGAAACTTCATCTAGTGAGCCTTTTGCTTTTACCGTGTCAGTTCATTGAGTTACTCTGTTTTATTTTCTTCACAGCATTTATCATAGCACTGATATTTATGTATTTGTTTATGAATTTATTTTTTGAGATACATTCTTCATAGCTCTATCCTCCCTCCAAGTGTGAGCACTCAATAAATATTTGTTGGCCAACTGATAAAATTTGTAGAAGCTCAGACTACCTAATTACTGATCTTCCCTCCACCCCACCCCCATTTTTCCAGTAATTTAAAGTATTCTTTCTTAATTGTTCTTTTTTTTCAAGTGGCACATGACAGAAACTGTTCCTTCTGGGGGTTTAAAGTAAACTAAATCTTAGGGGTTTTTTTTTTTTCTGTTTTTGTATTGCTTTATCCTAATGCTTCTGTCTTCAGAGTGGAGCATTATCCTTGTTTCTTGAAAACCTTTTATTAAAACATTGTTTTATTAATATTTTATTAAAATGTTTTATTAAAACATTTTAGAGAGCATGAAACAAGGAACATCCTGATACAATTTTTTGTTTTTAAAATTACCATTCTTTGTAAGTTTTCATAACTATAGTTTTTATTGGCTGCATAATTTTCAAATGCATCAATGTACAAAAATCTGGACATGTAACTCTCTTGCTTTTCTAACTTTTCCAAGGCTTCCTGTTGCCCTTTATGACAACTCAGGGTTATTTTTAGCCCTAGTACCAACTCAAGAAAAATGACAATATTTAAGTAGCATTTTTTTCACTCAGAATAAAAATAAGACTGTCAGTGAGGAAATTGGCATTACATTATAACACTAAGATGGTTATAACCATTTTTAACGTGGATATAATTGATTGACAAGTTGAACCAAGAAAGTGGCTTTCTGATCTTGTATGCCATATAATACTTTAACTTTCACACATGCATTCACATGCAATATTAAATTTAATTCTCAAGCCTGCTCTTTACAAGTGAGGAACTAAGACCCAAAGAATCCTTTGTGTGGAATTGTTCTCTGTTCATATATTTATGTGGCTACTTCATCATCATTTAGGTATCAGTAAAAATGTCACTTCAGGGAGGCTTTACCTGATGCCCTACCCCCAGTCAAGGTAGCCTCCATTCCAGCCACCTTCTGTCTCATGTCCCAGTTTTAGTTTCTTCTTCATATCTATCACTTGTTTGTTTGTGTTCGTTAGATGCAAACTCCATGAGGTCCAGGATACTCTCTGTCTTGTTTCTGCTGTATTCCCCAGCATCTAGATCAGTTTCTGGCACATAGTAGTCCTAGTAAATATTTAATAAAAAGCACCTTTCTGGAGAGGTGTGAGTACCTTAGAAACACCTTCCCCTCATTTTTCCTGTTTTGTATGAACTGAAAGATTTATTTGAAACGAAATCTGAAATCAGAGGTCACATATTGAAGCTGGTCTGCCTCAGGCAACATCCTGGTGTAGAGATTGTCACAGGATAAAGTTCACATCCTTAATGTGGCTTATGGGGTCTCTTATGATGAGACCCAGCTCTTACCTCTTCACTTCAGCCTTGGCCCTCACCATTTCTCACTTCAATTTATAACACACTAGCCTTACTAAACTTCTTTTCGTTCCTTAACCTGGCCATGCTACCATGCCTCCAGGTTTCCACCAGTCTGTTCTCTTTCTGGACCTTTTCCCCATATCCCTCCACTTCTTTCTCCTGGCTAACTCCTATTCAGCCTTCAGATCTCAACATGGATATCCAAAAAACCTCTTCCAGACTGGACTAGATGTCCCTATACATGTTTTCCTAGTACCCTTTGCCCGCTTCACTTATAACAGCACTATCACATTGTTTCATAATTACTTGTCTATCTCCTCCATAGATTATAAATTCCTTAAGGCAGTGTCCATGCTCTCTTGTTTGCCATTCTACCCCTAGGGCCTGGCACGTATTAGACACTAATAAATATTTGTTAAATAAATAAAAGTGTAAATAAATGATCCAAGAAAGGGATCTTTTATTGTCAGTTCTTTAATAACTGTCCTGCCAATGGCCATCTATTTTTTTCAAATCTGTAGCTAATTTTCAATGTAGGAGTTATTTTTTGTAAAAGCAACTGTTATCTAACCTCTGTTTTCAGCCTTCTCTACAGTCGTAAGACTTATCAGTTCCAAAGTACACTCTTAAGTCCCAAGGTCAAGACTGCACAATTTCAAAAATATTCTTTTTGAATAAGAGCTGTGCACTTTCTATTTTATTTGCAAAAATGTTTGAAATCGCTTTTACCTTTTGTATGCTTTTTAGATCCTCTGTAATCTTGCCAGAATTCATATTAATCTTGGACTTCTTGAATTCTCCTGGTATTTTTTTATATTAGTTGTGTAAAACTCTTTTTAAGTGTTTCTTCAATGTGAAAGGAGCCCACAATGAAATATAAAGGTATGTATCTCTTTCTCTTTTTCTTCCGTTTCCCACCCCCTCATATAGACTTACCAATTTCACTTGTTTTCTTTTCCTTGTCTAAATCCCATTTCAGAGTGCTCTTAGTGAAATATTTTATTCTTTTTTCATCCATCTCCACCATATACACTACTCCCTAAATTTCTAACTTCTCCATCTGTAGTCATGACTTCATTTAAATATGGCCTCTAAACTATAAATTTAAATGTCTCCACTGGTAATGCTTTTCTTTTTTTAAGATGTTGGGGGTAGGAGTTTATTAAATTTATTTATTTTTGCTGTGTTGGGTCTTCGTTTCCGTGCGAGGGCTTTCTCTAGTCGTGGCAAGCGGGGGCTACTCTTCATCGCGGTACGTGGGCCTCTCACTATCGCGGCCTCTCTTGTTGCGGAGCACAGGCTCCAGATGCGCAGGCTCAGTAGTTGTGGCTCACGGGCCTAGTTGCTCCGCGGCATGTGAGATCCTCCCACACCAGGGCTCGAACCCGTGTCCCCTGCATTAGCAGGCAGATTCTCAACCACTGCGCCACCAGGGAAGCCCCTGGTAATGATTTATAATAGCCAAAGGATCTCCCAGGTAGTCTAGGGGTATTTTCTCCTAATCTATTCACCCTCTTTCTTTTCTACTCGGTCTGGATTCATGGATCCAAGCTACTTTCTCATACCCTCTTGTTTCTTTACCTACGTATAAAAGTCCACGCTCGGATCACTGCTATAGTTTGTCTACTACTAACTCAGGGGCCTAAAGCCTTCTGTAGAAAATCATACAACTGTGCAGATTGCCAATGCCATAAGTTTACGGACACCCTTAGCTCACTGAATCATTTTTTTTCTTGACTTTAATCGGCTGCTTGTTTCCTTCCCCTCATAATTTCTCTGAGTCTTTATCACTCTTTTCAAAGCTCCCTTTTCCATTTTCACCTCTCCTACTCTTAGCAGACCACCTTGCCTCCTACTTTATCAACAAAACTGAGGCCAAGAGGTATGAGCTCCTTCTATTTCCTATATCTTAATCTAAGCAGTTATTTATATCCGCAACCATTCCCAATTCCTTTCCTCCCATGTGAGAAAATAAGGTGCCCCTTACTCCTGTTTAAGGCGATGTTTTCCACCTGTGCCTTTGATCATGGAGGAGCTTATTGGGAAGTGGTTAAAAGCACAAGTTTTGGAGTCGGCCACCCCGACTTCAGCTTGAATCCTGATTCCGAAACTTACTATAAATGGGTTAACTTCTGTTAAGCCTCAGCTTTCTCTGTAATGAAGACAATCAAACTACCTTATCTGGTTTTCATGATTAATGAGATTGCAAGGCTAAGCACTTAGAGTTCCTGGAATATACCACATGGTCAGTAAAAGGTAGCTGTTGCTAATAATAATAAATTAATAACATCATCAACTCACCTCCAGTGTTCTATCAGTTCCTTCTCATATTTGTTTATCTCTTTACTGCTTTCTTCCCCTTGGCCTGTAAATGTTTCTCTTTACCCCACATGCTTCTTTAGGCTACTCTCTGTTTTCTCTCTGTCTCATTCTTGGCTGTCCCTTGGGTGATTTGTGTTTATTGTCTCTACTGCCTTACCCACCCCCGCCCCCCCTCCCCGCCGCAGGCATCCCCAGCCCACTAGAGTCTGGTTGCTGCCTCCACCTCACTACTCAAACTGTTTTCCAAAGGTCAGCGTTGACCTACAAGTTACCAAGTCCTTTGAGCATTTTCAGTGCTGGTTCTATTGCCCGTCTCTGCTTCATTTAACACTCCTTTAAACTCTATTTCCTTGGTTTCAGGATACCACGGTGTCCTGGTGCCTATTATTTCTCTGACCATTCCTCCTCTGTCTCCTTCCTGGTCTCTTCTTCCCATTCCTTCCCTCTACTGTTTTCTTCCTGGCATATTGCCTTCTTCACTCTACATACTATTCCTGGGTGATCTCATATTCTTTGGTGGTTTCAGCTCTTAGGTGCATCTCAGCCCTACCTTCCTAATCTGTATTTTATGTCAATTTGGATTGCCCTCAAGCACTTAGCACATCTAAAAGTGAATCCATCATAGTCCTATCTCCCACCCTCATTCCCAAACCTTTGTTTTCTTGCAGTAGTCTTTATGTAAAGTGGGTGGCCTCACTCTTCATCCTGTATCCCTAACTAGTCACTTTTGATTCCTCCCTGCTGATTTTACCTTCTAAGTACTCAGATCTGTTGCCTCCTCTCTAACCACCGATGTCTTAATTCAGGCCTTTATCATCTTTCATCGGGACTGCTGCAACAACCTCCTATCATGTTTCTTTTTCTACAGTGTTGTTTCCCTCAAATAGCTACCATAATGCTCTATACAAAATAAACCCAGCCATGTCTTTTCTGTATTTAAATAACTCCTCATCACCTACAGACTATGATCCAAGCTCTTTACAGTGGCCTCCAGGGCTTTCAGTCATTAGTTCTCTGTTCCTTCTCTCTTAGCCTTATTTTTAACCACTTCTTTCTTTGAATTTTATCTTCCAGCAGCACCAAACCGTGTGTAGTTACCAGTATATACCATACTATCGGGTTGGCCCAAAAGTTCGTTCAGGTCTTTCTGTAACATAACATCTTATGGAAAAACCCGAACGAACTTCTGGGCCAACCCAATATTTCTTACCTTTGTGCCTTTACTCATGCTCTTTGCTGTCTGAAAAGAAAGCCCTGTCCTTCTACCCCCACTACCTGTCTTTTACCTGCCTAATTCTTTTTCATCTTTTAAGAGTGTTTGTTTGTTTAATATTTTAGGGATGGTGGAAACCTTTGAGTGTGTGGTGAATACCTTGGAACCTCTCTCTAGAGAAATGCATATAACCCCCAAATTTGCACATGATATCAGGTTTTAACCCTAAATTAAATCCTCCTTCATTCTAAGGTATTATCATCCCCAGAAAAATGTGTCCTAACCCCCTGCCAGATTGGTTTAGTTTCCCTCTTTCATATTCTTTTACAATATCATGTGCATGTCTCACATTATGATTATTTAGTGTCTTTGCCACTATACTATACCTCCTTGAGGGTAGTAACTATCTTACTCATCTTTTTGTCCCCAGCACCTAGCACAGCACATAGAAGTTATTACCAAAAAATTGAGATTGAATGTTCCTGAAGAACAAAACATCTTTCACTGTGGACCATTTATCCATTCAGCAAACATTTATGGAGAGCCTGCTATGTGCCAGGCATTGTGCTGTGTGCTGAAGATACAAAGATTAACAAGACAAACATGATCCTTATCCTCACAGAACTTACAGTCTAATGCCTTTTTAAAAAGCATGTATTTGGACTTCCCTGGTGGCGCAGTGGTTGGGAGTCCGCCTGCCGATGCAGGGGACACGGGTTCGTGCCCCCGGTCCAGGAGGATCCCGCATGTCACAGAGCGGCTGGGCCCATGAGCCATGACCGCTGAGCCTGCGCGTCCGGAGCCTGTGCTCCGCAGCGGGAGAGGCCGCAGCAGTGAGAGGCCCGCGTACCGCAAAAAAAAAAAAAAAGCGTGTATTTAAATTAGACATTAAAAAACTGTGTGGTGAGTGCTTTGGTAAGGGAAATACAGGGTAGAATAGGATTATATAAAAAGAGCAAGTTACCTGTATTTGGGAGACCAGAGAAGGCCTTCAAGAGGTAGTAATAATTAAGTTGCGATCTGTAGGATAAGTAGGGAGGGGACTGGAGAGAAGTTCCATCAGAGGATAACATCTGCCAAGGTCTTGGTATGAAAGAATGTTGTATCTAAAGAAGCAAAAGCAGTTCCATGTGGCTGAAAATATGAATTTGGTGGGTAAGAGGGACACAACAAGAGGAGGAGGAGTCTGCTAAACCATGCTCAAAAGTTCACACTTGCTCCTAAACTCAGTGGGAAGGCATAAAAGATTTTTTTTTCTGAAATAATGCCATTTGCAGCAAAGTGGATGGGCCTAGAGATTATCATACTAAGTGAAGTAAGTCAGAAAGAGAAAGACAAATACCATATGATATCACTTATATGTGGAATCTAAAATATGATGCAAATGAACTTTTTTATGAAACAGAAACAGACTCACAGACATAGAAAACAAACTTATGGTTACCAAAGGGGAAAAGGGGTGGGGGAGGGATAAATTAGGAGTTTGAGATTAACAGATACAAACTACTATATATATAAAATAAACAACAAGGTCCTACTGGATAGCACAAGGAACCATATTCAATATTCTGTAATAAGCCATAATGGAAAAGAATATGAAAAAGAATATGTATATATATGTGTAACTGAACCATTTTGCTGTACACCAGAAACTAACACACCATTGTAAAGCAACTATAATTTAAAAAAAATGTTATTCTTCAATAAAGTTCCTAGCCAATATAAGAAGAAAAGAGGAGTTGTGTCAGAGTGTGTGTATGTAGAGAAAGTTCTATTTACCAGTGGAAAACAAATGAGCTTTAGAAAGCTGAACAGAGCTGTCATGTGGCTACTGTCTCTGATGCCAGCTTGAACCAAAACTGACAACGTGAGATCCTGCGATCTTTTGGCTTTATACTGAGATGGAAACCACTTTAGTGGATTAGGCAAGATGGTGGAGAATCAGAGAAAGGTCCATGAAGGAAAACATATAGAAAATATCACTCTGTCTACTACTTTCCTTTTTATTTTTTTGCGGTACGTGGGCCTCTCACTGTTGTTTGCGGAGCACAGGCTCCGGACGCGCAGGCTCAGCGGCCATGGCTCACGGGCCTAGCCGCTCCGCGGCATGTGGGATCTTCCCGGACGGGGGCACAAACCCGCGTCCCCTGCATCGGCAGGTGGACTCTCAACCACTGTGCCACCAGGGAAGCCCCACTACTTTCCTTTTTTAAAAAAAATCTTAAAAATAACTCCTTTTCCTTGAAGTTGTTTTGTTTTTCTAAATACTTGTGAGCAAGAATCATCTGTAAGAAGCAAGTTTCAGTGACTCCTTTTTTGTTTGCTAATTTCTCTGGCTCATAAAATGATTATCATAAGATTACAGGAAAAATATATACTTTAATTTTTTGTCTAACTTAAACAAGGATAATTTCAAAAATTGAAGAGCCTTTCAACATCTAGTCCCAGTGTTGAGGACTTTAATAAGTAGATCTTATATGGGTGGATGTCGTCTTTAATCTCTGAAATAAGCTATTTAGTTAGGCGACCTTTTATCGTAAAATAGTCTGTAGAAGACATTTATCAAAAGATTATGTATATTGACCTTCTATCTTCTTTCTCCCCCAGATATTTTTCTTTGGATTTGGGTGGCTTTTTTTCATGCGACAACTGTTTAAGGACTATGAGGTGAGAAGAGATCATTTTGATTATGCTAATATTATATGAATTTAGATTGTTTTAAATGAGACAAGAAAAATACCTCCATTAAAGAAAAATCATGTTCGAGAAAGACAAATATCATATGATATCACTTATATGTGAAATCTAAAGAAAATGATACAAGTGAACTTATTTACAAAACAGAAGTAGACTCACAGACGTAGAAAACAAACTCACGGTTACCAAAGGGGAAAGTGGGGGGTTGGGGGGGGTAAACTGGGAGTTTGGTTTTAACAGATATACACACTACTATATATAAAGTAGATAAACAACAAGGACCTACTGTAGAGCACAGGGAACTGTAGTCAGTATCTTGTAATAACCTATAATGGAAAGGAGTCTGAAAACGTGTATATATATATATATCTGAATCAGCTGTACACATGAAACATTGTAAATCAGCTATACTTCAATTAAAAACAAAATGAGTTATGCTTGAACTTCCATGACCTGTGATGGTCAAGAAAAAAAAAGAAAAATCACGTTTACTCCCAAGATGGGAAGTTTTTGCCACTATATAATTCTTAAATTGGAGAATATAATCAAGCTTAGTTGATTATTTTTTTTGAGGCAAATTGTGTATAGCCCAGGAGCCAGGATCAAGAAATACCACGCCTTAGTCATATCAGTATATATACCAGTAGCAGATAGTTCTTCTTTGGGAGAGAATTTAACTTATAATGTCTCATAAATATGCTCATTCATTTGGTGTCTGGCCTTCAGTGTTAATTACCAATTGTACATCCTAAGTTAATACCAAATTCTAAGGTTGGTTGGATTCGTATCTTAAGCCTTGAATTCAGAAAGACAACAGCCTACACTGGACATTTCCTAATTAATCTTCCTCATTTAGTAATAAGCTCAATGGTCATGGACTATCTGGGGTCATTTCTAGTATGTTCTCCATTAAACTTCCCCAGGGAGTTTGAGTTATTGTCTGAAATAGCCCAGAATTCCAGAGATTCTGTTCTGCTCAATACTTTAAGGCCTCCTAGGGAAGGTTCTAAAACTGGTCCAAGGTCTGCAGAATGTTGCAGTAACCCTTTTAGCACTAACCTGTATATATAAATCTGTAATTTTTTTTGTCAGTGTGCATGAGGAATTCTAAATGCTGCTTCTGACCCTGTCACTTCATCTTCTTGTGCTTTAAATTTTTCATCCACAGGAGGAGGATGATAATAGTGACCCATGAATTAGAAGTACCACCTACTTTCATCTATTTCTTTGGCTCCAGACTAGTTACTGTCATGGCCCTGTTTCTAATAACTTGAGAATTTCCTTAATATAAGTTTTCTGACTTGTAACCAGAAGGTTATCAACTCAATATTTCACATAAAGAAGTGACTTTTAGTCTCTATTTGACTTTTAACAGGTGCGTCAGTATGTGGTACAGGTGATCTTCTCTGTGACTTTTGCATTTTCTTGCACCATGTTTGAGCTCATCATCTTTGAAATCTTAGGAGTATTGAATAGCAGGTGAGTAAGAGTACTAATTAGCTATCCTCTTAAAGAGACCTATGTTACTTTCTTTATGGTGCAAGATTTACTGGGATCCCATATCTGAAAAAATGTGTCTGATATGGGGTTAATATCCAAAGCATATAAAGGACTCATATAACTAAATAGCAAGAAAACCAAATAATCCAATTTAAAAATGGGCAAAGGACCTGAATAGACATTTTTCCAAAGAAGATTTACAGGCCAACAGGTACATGAGAAAATGTTCAACATTACCAGTCATTAGGGAGATGCAAATTAAAACCACAATGAAAACAGTAAAACCACACCTCAGATCCGTTAGAGTGGCTACATCAAAAAGACAAAAGAGGGCTTCCCTGGTGGTACAGTGGTTAAGAATCCGCCTGCCAATGCAGGGGACACGGGTTTGAGCCCTGGTCTAGGAAGATCCCACATGCCATGGAGCAACTAAGCCAGTGTGCCACAACTACTGAGCCTGCGCTCTAGAGCCTGTGAGCCACAACTACTGAGCCTGCACGCCACAACTACTGAAGCCTGTGTGCCTAGAGCCCATGCTCCGCAACAAGAGAAGCCACTGCAATGAGAAGTCCACGCACTGCAATGAAGAGTAGCCCCCTCTCACCACAACTAGAGAAAGCCCACATGCAGCAGCAAAGACCCAACACAGCCAAAATAAATAAATAAATAAATTTTTCAAAAAATTAAAAAAGACAAAAGATAACAAATAGTGGTGTGGATGTGGAGAAAAGGGAACCCTTGTGCACTGCTGATGGGATTGTAAATTGATATAGCCACCATGGAAAACAGTGTGGAGGCTCCTCAAAAAACTGAAAATAGAGCTACCATATGATCCAGCAATTCCACTTCTGGAAATATATCCAAAGGAAATTAAAACACTGACTCGAAAGAGTATCTGCACCCCATGTTCATAACAACATTATTTACAATAGCCAAGATATGGAAAAAACCTAAGTGTCCATCAAAGGATGAATGGATAAAGTGTGGAATGTATATACAATGGAATATTATTCAATCATAAAAAATGAAAAAATCCTACCATTTGTGATAACACGGATGGACCTTGAAGGCATTATGCTAAGTGAAATAAGTCAGACAGAAAGACAAATACTGTATGATTTCACTTATATGTGGAACCTAAAAACAAAAATAAGAACACCAAACTCATAGAAAAAGAGATCAGATTGGTAGTTGCGAGAGGCGGGGTGTTTGAGGAGGGGGAATTGGAGGAAGGTGGTCAAAAGGTACAAATTTCCAGTTATAAGGTAAATAAGTTGTAGAACACTGCTGTGTGATATATAGGAAATTTAAGAGAGTAAATCCTAAGAGTTCTCAACACAAGGAGATTTTTTTTTTGTATCTATACGAGAGAATGATGTTAACTAAACCTTTTGTAATAATTTCGCAGCATGTGTAAGTCAAACCATCATTCTAGACACCTTAAGCTTATACAGTGGTCTATGTTAGTTATTTCTCAATAAAACTAGAAAATAAAATTTATTTTCACAACCTGGAAGTTTTACTGATATGTAAGCAGAGGTCAGCAACCTTCCTGTAAAGAGCCAGATAGTAAATATTTTAGGCTTTGTGGGCCACACCGTTTCTATTGCAACTACTCAGCCCTGCTGTTGTAGAGCCAAAGCAGCCATAGGCAATATGTAGTCAAATGGGTGTGACTGTGTTCCAGTAAAACTTCATTTATAAAAACAGGTGCCTGGCTGGCCATAAGTAGTGATCTAAGTAGTGTAGAAAGGACTATGACTCAAATAGTCTAAAACCAAAATTATTGTTTTTGGTAGCTGACGTCCCCCAACTTTTGACTCATTTATAATTAACAATCCCATATAGTAAGACACCTCACTCAGTTACTTGGATTTATATTCCTCAAATAGCTTATCTTAAAGAGTATGGAAGTAGCATTGCTAAAATCTCATTCTTCTTTAGGTGCTTTTTTGGGGGATTGGGTAGGCTGAGACATGTCTTCAGTTATACCTATTTTTTCATACTAACATTTGGTCCTACTATGTAACAGAATTATGGACCGTGATCATATATTATTACCTGTGCATTGACTATTCAGAATACTTTTCAAAGGAAAATCTTGGACCTGACCAAGAGTATTCTTTTGGCTCCTCTCTAAACAGAAGTGGTATAGCCTCCTATTCAAATATGTAATCTTGCTGGTATCCTTAATTTTCTCAAGAGAATGTTATTTTCTCAAGAGAATGTTATTTTACCCTCAGCTCAAATGACAGTTAAAATATATGGTTTGCTTTTAATTGGCAATATGGATTACACGTGTCATTTCAAACCCACTGCCTCCCAATATCTTTCAGAAACTTAGCTGAAATACTAAGTATGATTGCCTGGAGGATGTGCATATTGTTTGTTTCTCCATATGCTCAAAAGTGGGTAATCCAGATGAGCAAAAGCTGTCAGTTTATCTAAACCAAATGGTATTGGCTCTCTGTAGGATAGCCTTTACTGAATAGCTCTTTATTTTATGATTCCTGCCATCTACACTAAGGAGTAAGCAGAAGAAATAGCCCGCTGAAACTCATCAGTGTTTCTCTTGAAAGGATGTTGTGAAGAACATTGTTAATTGCCCTCATATTTTCTTCTTTATGAAATCTTTGGAGAAATTTCAATATGATCATGGTAATAATTCAGTAATAATAAATCAGTAGTAATTATGCTTACTTTATGTAATTTGTTTTTCTTACATGCACTATGATTTATCTAACTGATCAATTTTTCTATTTTACATTGACTATTAGAAAACGTAAAGCTAAATTTATGACCCACCTGTAGCAAGTTTCTAGAACTTTATGGTGAGCATTTTCATAATAACCATCAGGCCTGCCCTGATATTCTACCTATATTTTGCCACTGTTTTTCCTTCCTTATTTCCTTATAGTTTATTTCATCATCCTGTATTTTATATGTACTCATAAACCACTTAACCACTTAACCTTTTTTGAAACAAGGCCTAGTTTTAAGTAAGTTTAAAATCAATAAACTTGACACCATCGAGAAAGTGAACAGATATCCCACAAATTGGAGAAAATTTTTGTAAATCATGAATCTGCTATGGGACTTCAATCTAGAATATATAAAGAACTCTTATAACTCAATAATAAAAAGACAAATATCACAATTAAAAAATGGACAAAGGATCTGAATAGGCATTTCTCCAAATAAGGTATGCAAATGGACAATAAGCACATGAAAAGATGCTCAACATCTTTAGCCATCAGGGAAATGCAAATCAAAACCACAGTGTAATACCACTTGACACCCACTAGGATGGCTATAACCAAAAAGACAATAACAAGTGTTGACAAGGCTGTGGAGAAATTGGAACCCTCATTTGCTATGGCTAAGAGGTAAATGATACAGCCACTTTGCAAAATAATGGCAGTCTTCAAAAAATTAAATATAGAGTTATTATATAACCCAGCAATTCCACTCCCTGGTAGATACCTAAAGAGAAATTAAAATATGTCTACACAAAAAACTCCTATATGAATATTTATAGCATTGCTATTTATAATAGCTAAAAAGTAGAACAACCCAAATGTTCACCAACTAATGAATGGATAAACAAGATGTGGTATATTCATACAACGGTATGAATATTATTCAGCCATAAAAAGGAATGAAGTATCGATAGATGCTACACATTGTTGAACCTTGAAAACATTATGCTAAGTTAAAGAAGTCAGTCACAAAAGATCACATATTACATGATTCCACATACATGAGATGTCCAGAATATGTAAGTCCATAGAGACAGAGAGTATATTGGTGGTTTCCTAGGGCTGGGGAGGTTGAAAGGAAAGGGGAGTGATTGCTAATGGGTACTGGGTTTCATCATGGAGTGAGAAAAATGTTCTAAAATTGATTGTAGTGATGGTTGCACAATGATGTGACTATACTAAAAACCATTATATTGTACACTTTAAACATGTGAATTATGTCTCAATAAATTGTTATAAAAAGAAGCCCTAAAAATATTTTAATCAATAAGTAAAATATATTTTATAAGCAGTAGTAAAAGTGGTCATGCAAATCAGATGTTTATACTGAGAGTACAGAAGAAGTATTTATGTGTCTTTATAACACATATTAACATTTATTTTCTTTTAACTCATATTGAAATAGGACTCCCACTGGTAAGTGAAACAAGTCATTCTACCAATAATATATATTGATAAATGTTATTATATATTGTCTATGAATATGACTAGAGCATTAACATACTCAATTTAATAAGTAAAATTCTTAGGAGGTTAAGATGGTCATATATACCTTTCAGAACTTTGTATTTTTTAATCTCTATAAATGAGCAGATAGTAACAACCTAGTTGACTAATTAGATGGGATATATTCAGTATTGAGTTCAAAGAGCAAGAGATCCTTTGGAAGACTAAAGAGAGTGAAAGTAGCTGCCCTCTTCCCCTCCTAGTGATGTTCTTTGACATTTGTTTCAGCTCCCGTTATTTTCACTGGAAAATGAACCTGTGTGTAATTCTGTTGATCCTGGTTTTCATGGTGCCTTTTTACATTGGCTATTTTATTGTGAGCAACATCCGACTATGTGAGTATTTTACCCTCATGTCAGCACATAAGATGAGTATTCTTAGGGATTGAGGGTGTAGAGAGTTTCATTTCTATATTACTTTCAGTAGCTACTGTTGTTTGAGGGCACCTCATACACAGCATCTTTAAAAGATTGGTACAAGGGGCTTCCCTCGTGGCACAGTGGTTGAGAGTCCGCCTGCCGATGCAGGGCACACGGGTTCATGCCCTGGTCTGGGAAGATCCCACATGCTGCGGAGCAGCTAGGCCCGTGAGCCATGGCCGCTGAGCCTGCGCGTCTGGAGCCTGTGCTCCACAATGGGAGAGGCCGCAACAGTGAGAGGCCCACGTACCGCAAAAAAAAAAAAAAAGATTGGTACAAAATAAATGCTGAATGAATGATTAGGTTATTTGTCCTGCCACAGCTTTATTTGTTTCTACTATAATATCTTTCCTTTCATTTTTCCAATGCAGGGTACTATTTGTACTTTCTGATTTGTACTGGGAATTGTTATTAGTACTTTATCAGAAAATGACCTTTTTCCCCCCTTTAACTGTCATTTTAAAAGACTTCCTGCATTCTTAATTTATTTATCTATTTATTTTTGGCTGCATTGGGTCTTCGTTGCTGCACGCAGGCTTTCTCTAGTTGCGGGGAGAGAGGGCTACTCTTTGCTGTGGTGCAGGGGCTTCTCATTGCAGTGGCTTCCCTTGTTGCAGAGCACAGACTCTAGGGCACGCGGGCTTCAGTAGCTACAGCGCAAGGGCTCAGTAGTTGTGGCTCACGGGCTCTAGAGCACAGGCTCAGTAGTTGTGGCGCACAGGCTTAGTTGCTTCACAGCATGTGGGATCTTCCTGGACCAGGGCTCAAGCCCGTGTCTCCTGCATTGGCAGGCAGATTCTTAACCACTGCACCACCAGGGAAACCCAAGAATTCTTGCATTCTTAAAAAAAAAGAAATGTCTCCCCTAACTCAACCCACATCTTAATTTCAGCCAAATTTCTCTTATGATGGTAAGAGGTTTAGAAAACAATTTCTAAAACTTATATTGTTCCATCATTCATTTGCCAAGTGAGCAAGCCAACCAAATATTAATTAGAATGATCCCATAAACTTATGTAGAGAAAGCTCTTTATCATATATCTATTTCACCTTGTCTCCTCTTTCTTAGTGCATAAACAGCGACTGCTTTTTTCCTGTCTCTTATGGTTGACCTTTATGTATTTCTTCTGGAAACTAGGAGATCCATTTCCCATTCTCAGCCCAAAACATGGTGAGTGTATATGTGGTGGGGAGAGGGAAAGTGTTGTTTATAATTTTCTAATTTGAAAAAATCAATTTTGAGTTATAAATATCAAATATACATACACATAGTAAATATATAGTAAATATATAAACACATAGTTGCCAATTGTGATTATTATCATCACGGAGCAAACAGGTTGCTATGGTAGAGAATAATGCAGATAAGGATATCAAATTTAATGCAAGGCCTTAGCGTCAACCTTTCTGAGGAGGTGGTATTCAAGCTGAGATTTAAAGGACAAGATCAAAGGTAGACCCAGCAGGAAGGCACAGGAAACATCATGTAAAGCCCTGAGGTAAAAAAAGACTGGTGTATTCAAGAGTGAGTAAGAGACAGAATGGAGACTAGTGGTATAGATTTTTTATTTGGGTGACTAGATAGCTGGTGATGTCATTTGCTGAGATAAGTAATACAGAAGAAGGAAGATAATTTTAGTTTGGGATATGTTGAATTTGAGTTGCCTGTGTGCATCTAAGTGATATTCAGTAGGTAATTGGATACACAAGTCAGGAACTTAGGAAAAAGGTATGGATTTATCTGTCCTCTTGGAGATAATTTCAGGAATCTGAAAAGTTAGACGTCAGCTAAATGCCATTAGGTGAGACTGGGGAAACAGGCAAGATCATCCAAGGAAAATGTATAGACAGAAATGAAAGAAGGAATTCTGGCCCGTGCAGAGCAAAAAAAAAAAGACCAAGAAAAAGCAAGTAGAAAAGGAAATGGGAAAACCAAGGGAAATGGTGGTATGAAAGCCAAGAAAGGAAAATAATTTTAAATAGGAATGATTCAATGTCATAAATGATTAAATAAAACAAGGATTGGAAAATGTTGTTGAATTTTGCAACCAGAAGAAAATTTGTGACCATATTATAATAATGGCTAAGAGTCCAAGCTCTAGAGCTAGACTGTTTGGGTTTTAATCCTGACTCTGCCCCTTGTTAGCTGTGTGGCCTTGACTAAGTTACTTGACCTCTCTGTGCCTCCATTTCCTCATCTGTAAAATGTGATATTCAATAATATCCACCTCATAGGGTTGTTATGAGGATTAAATTAATTGTAAGTAGAATACTTAAAACAGTACCTGTTATATAACAGGTGCTTGGTGAGTGTTACCTATTCTATTGTCATTACAATTATTAATGAAAGTACTTTTCATTGGGTGAAGAAGAATGGGTTAAAAGCTGAATTGCAGCCAATTGAAGAATAAATGGAGGTGAAAGAAGCTTGGCTATTAAGGGGTAGATAGAGAGGATTGGTAACTGGATGTAAACTCAAGGCCAAGGACAGACTTTTTCTTAGGAAAGAGGCTTGAAACTGAAAGGAAAGAACCAGCAAAGGAGGAAAGATTGAAGATATGAGAGATAAGAGGACAGGAAATGGAACAAGATTTTGGAGGAGGTGGAAGGGAAATTAGATCAAAAGCGCAGGTAGAGAAGTCTTAGCTTCGGACACCGTCTTGTTCTGAGGGGGGCAAGTTGGAAGGATGATTACAGATGCAAATATTTATAGTAGAATGAAGGTAGTTTATGTCTAATAACTTCTTTCTTATATAATAAGCACATTAGCTAAAAAGAACAGATTGGAAAAATGAGTTAGTATCTGCTGAGGGGTAGGGGGAGAAATGGCTGACCAAGGGGGAGAAAAGGATTCCTTAGTAGTGTGTGATTTCTGTTAAGACTGGAGACCATACACCTGTAATGGTATCAGTGTCAGTATGCATTCTAGCAGTTTGGGGCAGCTCAGTCATGGGCACAGGGAAGGCAGAGTGTTAGACTGATCCAGAGTTGGGAGTTTGCAGGATCAGTGCTCCAGGAGAAGAGTAGAGGACTGAAAGTCCTGGAGAGAGAAGTTAAAGCAAACAAGCTTGGAGTCCAAGCTCAGCAAAGAAGGAAATGGAAGGTTGGAGGAGGCAAAAGATTAGAGACCAGCAGTCATAATGACCTCTAAAATGGTGTAGTGGAAATACAGGCACAAGAGGACTCAAATATTGGAAGTTCAGCTTCAAAGCTAGTAGAATTCCTGAATGGCAGCTCTGGCATTAGGCCTTAGGAGTGGTTGGCTGAAGTGATTCTATCCTAGAAACAGGAAGTGAAAACAAACTTAAACTAGTTTTTTTCTGTGACACTAAACTTCCTGAGTTATTCTTAGCATTGCTTTCTCTCATGTATCCCCAATACATCAACAATAGCATTTATTTTAACTACCAAGTTGATTTTCAGCCTTCTCAAATAATAGGAAACAATTGATAATTAGAATACAACTGAGTATCAAAAACTCACATACTTACATTTGAATTACTCATTCTATAAATTCAGCCCATTTATTAGATGCATTATGTGTGTATTGATGGCAAAAATGAATAAGACAAAGGTAGGTAAAGAGCTTATGACATTAGGGGAAAATGTATAGATTGAAGTTAACTATAGTAAGAAGTAGTATCTGCTATTTATACTTTTCCAGCAGATTTGCTTTCCTAATTTTTTTGCCAAACCTTTTACTAAAAGTACTACCTTACTTTGTTAGAGTTCACACTACCTTGAATAAATAGACAATAAGTGTTACTTATAACTGTTGTTATTATTATTATTTTACTATTACCATTACCCAAGAATAGAATGATTCTGGAAGCATTTGAGATAAGAAGAAAATCAATAGACATATTTATTAGAGAAAAATCTACATATTAATAATTAAAATTTAGCTTATGTAAGTTAGCTAAAAGTAATGGTTGCTGTTTTCAGTGATGTTTCCTTTTGCTGTGCAGGTGAAAGCCGTTTTACCTGTATCACCTGACATTAATGTGCTTTGATATTTTTAGGGATCTTGTCCATAGAACAACTCATCAGCCGGGTAGGTGTGATTGGGGTGACTCTCATGGCTCTTCTTTCTGGATTTGGTGCTGTCAACTGCCCATACACTTACCTGTCCTACTTCCTCAGGTAACAAGAGTTTTGTCTCTTTTCTTTTTTCCCATTACTTATTAATACATATGTCACATCGTGCCACCATCATTAATACTTAAATATTAGATCTATGACACTGCCTTTTTACTCTTCTCTGTCCTTATGGGCATTGACCTAGGAATCTTTCAAATAAGTCTTATCACTTATATTGCTTGCCCTTGTTATTTGTCCTACATTTATTTATTTTTAAAATGGCAATTTCAATCTGATCTTCTCCACCCCCTTTTCACCCCCACTTTTTAAAGACACATTTTTAGTGGACAGCAATGTGAGCTAGTCTCAACTTCAGCAAATCAGTTCCTCCCAAAAGTAGAACAGTAGTTGACAATGCCAAGTTAAAACTGTGCATACACGTATATCCTAAATGTCACTGGATCAAAGTTAAGCAAGTCTATAAGAGAGCTAGTTACCTTCCACTTCCCTGAGGCCCCAGAAGAATTAGCTATTAAAAAATGACAACAAAAACATTTTTGCTTATTATAGTTATTTTAATATTCCTCAGAAAAAATACAGTTCCTTGAATTATAGGGTAACAATTGAGGTTTATGTGTTTCTCCAGCTGCCTTGTATTATGCCCAGGGATGGAACCCAAAACTTTGCTAACAGCTTGTGCTTATTATAGGAATGTGACTGACACAGATATTGTAGCCCTGGAACGGCGACTACTCCAAACCATGGATATGATCATAAGCAAAAAGAAAAGGTAAGATATCAGCACATTAATGCTGTTAGAATTTTTCAACAAGGAAATTTGACATGAATTGGTGCTAACAGGGAATTTCATCTCATTTCATTTTTAAGTTAGGGAACCATCAAAGACTTAGTGTCTAATCTTATGTGAAAGAAAATTTTCAAATTCAACCTTAGTTCCTAACTTTAGATAAATTCTCTTGAGATAAATTTTATAATAACTTTTATATTTGAAGGTATTCTACACTGGATGTTTTAAAAGTCTATTGTGCTACATTTTTACAAACTTTTTCATGCCTTATTTCAACTTCCCTTTCTCCAACTACTTTAAAAAATCCTTCAAGTCTTCCAGCTATTGTTGTTGTTTTTATTATTTAAAAACTACTTTTAAAATGTATGTTTTCGAGGTGACATTTCTAGAAATCTGTATCACAGCGGGTAAAAGCATAGGCTCTAGATTCAGACTATCTGAATCTGAATCTTTGGCCTACAACTCACAGTGTGACTTTGAGCTAGTTGCTTTATTTCTTTATGTCTTGGTTTCCTTATCTGTAAAATGGAAATAATAATAATGAGTTGACTAACATGTAGAGTTCTTAGAACAGTGAACTATACATAGCCAGGGAAAACTATCTAACTTACTAATAATCTCAGCAGGACAATCATTTGGTTTTAATACTTTACCTTTATTTATTCATTCATATAGTCATTCACTTAATAATTATATAGAAAGCCTACTTTATGCGAGGCACTGTACTAAATGCTGAATACTACATAGAGATAGAATGATGAACGAGGTAATCAGTTCCTACCTTCATGAAGCTTATTGGTCTACTGTTTTTATTAGAGTTATTAGTACTCATATAAAAATGATGTCACAGAAGTTTTAAATTGCATGAGTGTTTTTCCATTTCATGTTTCTTCTTTCAACACTTTACTGCAGTAAGATACATAATCAAGTCAAAGAAGACTTAATATAAGAGAGAACAATAAACATTAGAATGATAAAGAGGTCCAGATTCACCAACTAATTATTTATCTCCATTTGTATACATCTTTACTAAGGGAGTGGAAGTAGATACACATGTGTATACATTTGTTTACTTATATATGTTTTGTTCACATTCATGCTCTACAGTTTATTTTACATGAATGAATATGAATGTAGATTTTTAGAATATAACAACAAGAGCAACATTGTTCAATATTAAAAGATACTTGTATAGGAACATACTATTTTGATTCCCATGGTCATTCTCCCTTGTACTATATTTATTTTATTTATATAGAGAGATGAATATAAAGTCATGACCCATGTCACTGTGGATGTGCACTTTTAAGCCATTTCATCGCTAGTCATGCTGAGGAATTGGCTCTGATCTATACATGTACCCCTATAGACCTTGTTAAGTCAGGGTCTGGGATGGTTTGTGGTCCTGCCGTAGGTCTTACTAATTTGAGTGGCTCTCAGAAGAATCAGCCTCCCAACTTAACCTGATTATCACAGTTCTTTACCCAGTGGAGCTAACAGGGCAGATAGACGGCTAACATGACAACACTGCGACCTTCGAGGTTCATACAATGTCCTTGCTATTTACCAAAATATTGAAAAAATGTTTGCAGAAACACTCGTAGTTGCAGAAGAGTAGTGACCAGAAAACATCTTTCAATTTAACAGCAGAGGGCCCTAGTGAGATGACATACACGAAAAATAGTATCTGTTATGTACAGAAAAGTTAATGGTTGAAAATGGGGGCAGGAAAGAGGCATACTGTCTTCTCACTTGGAACACTGAATAGAGGATAAGGTTTATAGTATTTGGAAAATATTCATCAAAAACCTAGTTCAGATAGTATAAATATGCTGAGTTAGTGATCAAAGCCTTTCAGCTTTTTTCAGTTTGAGAGAATTAAGTGACCTGTTATTTTGTTTTATTTTTCTGTTGACTTAGATTTTAAAGCTTTTGTTTTGGAGATCTATGATATAACTGAAGTATAGTCTTTTTTCACAAACAATATTAGTTTTGAAATTGTAGTTTTGTAGAAGATAAAAAATACAATTATGCAACTACACACCATGGCATAAGGAAAAGAACTTGAACTAGACAATCACTTTACAAGAAACTTGTTAAGTCATCTTGAGCAAATACTAAACTATCTCAGTTTTCTCATTTGTAAAATGGTGGGGTTAACTAAAAGGTCTCTAGGATCCCTTTCAACCCACAAATTCTGAATCTATACTTTTTCACACAGCTTATGACATACAAAAACAAAAAACCTAGAGTATGTAGAGTATGTAAAAGTTAATGCAAGCTATTACTATGAGGAAAAACCTTATCTCTACCCTTGAATTAGAAACAGGAAAAATTGTTAAAAACAAATATTCAAAGGCAATGGAAAATGAACAGAGACAGGTAGAAATTTGAAGAGTGTCAGGTAACTGCATGTTTGTGGTTTTCTTGCCTCGGAGTGCTCTTCAACCACTGCCCACTCAAGTATACAGATTGATAGAGTTCAAATCAGCAGAGTAACTGGAAAATTTAAAGGGAAAATTTTGGAAGCAAGAGAGATGCAGAAGGACTGAGATCTACAATCTACATATAAACTCTGCCCAAATCCCTGCCTCATCACTAAACTATGCATGTGTAGAGGAAATACCAGAGAGCTGAGAAGTAGGCGGAAACTAGAAAGGGGTCTACCCTTGAAAGACAGCATTGCCTCTTAATGAGATTTGCAAGTTCGTTGTGTCTTTGACTGAGTGCATTGTCTGAACAGTATGTAAGTTAGACATTGTTGGATGACAGAAAGTGACAGGTATGTAAGTTAGACAAGTTGGATGACAGAAAGTGAAATTCTTACTTGGCTTGAGGTGTCAGAAGGTACAACTCAGGACTGGCAAAGCAATTAGAAATTTAGGAGGGATCCCTAGAAACAAAGGGACCACAGAGAGGGTAAGCAAGGCCTAAAATCTGATTATAAAATCTGCCCAAATTCTTTGTTGACCACTAACCTGCTCAGGCTCAGAGGAAACCACCAGAGAGTCAGGCTAAAGAAAGAGCCGCTAAGAGTTGAAAAGCTGAGCAGAAACGTTAGTTACTGCACACAGTAAGTATGACAGTTTCACATTTCGAGTCCAGGTAAATTAACTGCTTACTAGAACAAAAAAAGAGCAGTCCTCAGAAAAATAAAACAGATTCCAAAGCCACTAAAACATAATATCTACAATGTCAAGTTTTCAATCAGAACTTACTAGACATACAAAGAAACAGAACTGTGCAACCCATATTCAAGATAAAAAGCAACTAATAGACACAACTCCGGGGGGGCCCAGATAACAGATTTAGCAAACAGACTTGAAAACAGCTATTATAAATACATTCAAAGAAATGAAGGAAGCATAATATTAATTAGTGAACAGACAAGGAGTCTCAAAAGAGAAATAGAAACTATATTTTAAAAAAGAAACAAAAGAAAATTCAAACCTGAAAACTACAGTAACTGAAATGAAAATTTTACTATGTAGACTTAGCAGAATTGAGATGGCAGAAGAAAGAATCAGTGAACTTGAAGGCAGATCAATAGAAATTATTCAGTCTGAAGAACAGAGAAATCAAAGATGGAAGAAAAATGAACAAAATCTCAGGATGAAGCAATATCAAGCAGTCTAAATACTTGTAGTTGGAGTCCTAGAAGAGAAAGGGGCCAGAAAAGTACTTGAAAAAATAATGGCCAAAAGCCTTCCAAATTTGGTGGAAAACATTAATTTACAGATCTAAGAGGATTAAGTAGGGGAACCACAAAACTACACCTAGGTTCATATAGTCAAATTGCTAAAAGACAAAGATAAAGAAAAAATCTTGAAAGCATCAAGAGAAAAATGATAAATAGAGGGGAACAACAAAAAAAGTAATGGTTGCTGAACAAGGTTGTAGAATACAAAGTAAACATACAAAAATTAATTGTATTTTTATATTACTAGAAATTAAAAATACAGTACAAATTACAGTCACTCAAAAAAAATGAAATACTTAGGTATAAATCTAACACAACACGTACAGGACTTATATGCTGAAAACTATGAAGTGCCGATGAAAGAAATCAAAGGTCTAAATAGAGAAACATACCGTGTTTAATAGATTGGAAGACTCAACGTAGTAAAGATGTTAATTCTCCCCACATTGATGTACACGTTTAATGTAAGTCATTTCAAAATCCCAGCAAGATTTTTTGTAGATACACACAAAATTATTCTAAAGTTTATATGGAGACACAAAAGTACTAGACACTTTTTCAAAATAGCTAAAACAATTTTGAAAAAGTAAAATGAACAGTATCAGTCTATCTGATTTCAAAACTTATTATACAGCTATAATCAAGGATTATATTGGCAGAGGTATAGACACATAGACCAATGGAGCAGAATAGAGGACTCAGACCAACAGAAAAATGCCCAACTAATTTGTTTACAAATTTGCAAAATCAATTCAGTGGAGGAAAGATGGCCTTTTCAACAAATGGTGCTTGAACAATTGGACATCCATAGATTTTTTTAAATGAATCTCAGTGTAAGTCTCACACCTTATACAAAAATTAATTCAAAATGTAAAACTATAAAACTTGGTAGAAAAATAGGAGAAATATTTGAAATCTAGGGCTACACAAGAGTTCTTAGACTTGGCACCAAAAGCACAATTTATAAAAGGAAAAATTGATAAATTGGACTTCATCAAAATGAAAAAATTTCACTCTGTGAAAAACCCTGCTAAGAGGATGAAAAGAAAACTTACAGACTGGGAGGGAGTATTTGCAAACCACATATCTGAGAAAGAACTAACTTTCACAAGTTAGAGAAAAAAAAAAAAAACAGTCCAGTTAGAAGTTGGGCAAAAGACCTGCACAGACGTTCACTGTACACGTTGTATAAATGGCAATTAAGCACATGAAAAGGCTTTTTAACGTCATTAGCTGTTAGAGAAATGCAATTACAACTATGAGCTATTACTACATACATATTAGAATGACTAAAATAAAAATTAGTGACAACAACAAATGCTAGTAAGGATGCAGAGAAACTGGATCACTCATACATTGCTGGTTAGAATGTGGAATAGTATAGTAACTCTGGAACACGGTTTAGCAGTTTCTTAAAAAAACTAAACATGCAACTATTACACAACATAGCAATTGCATTCCTGGGTACTTTTTCCAGAGGAATGAAGACTTATCTTCACACAAAAATTTGTGCCTTAATGTTTATAGCAGTTTTATTCATAGTAGCCAAAAATGGAAATAATCCAGATATCCTTTAATGGATAAATAGTTAAAGTGTGGTTTATCCATACCACAGAATACTGCTGAGTAATAAGAAGTTATGAACTACTGATAGATGCAACAACCTGTATGAATCTCCAGAAAATTATGCTGAGTAAAAAAGCCAGTTCACAAAGGGTGCATACTGTATGATTCTATTTATATAACATTTTTTAAATGACAAAATGGAAGTGGAAACAGATTCGTGGTTGCCAGGGGTTAAAGAAGGCCTGGGGGTGGGAGGAGGGAAGTGGGCTATACAAGGGCAACATGAGGAATCCTTGTAGTAATGGAAATGTTCTGTATTTTGACTCTATAAGTGTCAGTATCCTGGTTGTGATATTGTACCCACAAGATTTCCATTGGGGAAAGGTGGGGAAAGGGTACATGGTATCTCTGTATTTTTTTTATAACCCCATGTGGATTTACAGTTATCTCAAAAGAAAATGTTTAATTAAAAAAGTAATTGCTGACTTCCAACCAGAAGCAATGGACACCAGAAAATGGCAGAATGGAGTATTTAAACCATAGTAGACATTTTTCAGCTTCTTTACGTGCAAACTACTACCAAGTACATACTTCTTCTAGTGATTACCTCTTTGCCTGTTGTGGGGCCACAATGCAGTGTCTGTCATCTTTACATGTTCAAGAGGTTCCACTCCACAGCCAGTCATTATGTTTATTGTATTATAGACATTGAAACTAAGGACAACAGAAATGCACTTCTGTGCGCCCTATCTCCCTCTGCCTTCCTTTAATTCAGCATGGTAAGTTGATGTAAATGAGTGGGATAGAACCTCTTCCCTTTTGCTCCAGCTTTCCCAACTATGAAAATAGGAAAACTAAGACTTATGAGTCTCGCCAAGTCAAAATCTCCCTAGGTCTGAGCCTCTTCTTGGCTGTTCTACATCTTCCAATAATGCTGAGTTACGGTGCACATGCGTAATTAAAGGAAAACGCAGAAGGAGCTGATACAACTTGGGAGCTATATTCCATTTACTCAGTATCCCGGTAAAGGACATTTTAAGGAGGAAACAATTAAGTCAGTGTGGCTAACACACTTAATATTCTTTATTGTTAATATCATTTTAGCCAATGGCTTAAAGAATTTAGCCCACAAAAATACCATTTGGTATTTGGTACCATTGGTTCCATTTGTATTGGTCCTAACCATGAATACCAATGCTGCTTCTTTATCCTTACCACTTCTATCTTTTGTCATCCTTTTGAGGTTAACCTTGAGTTAAATTTTTCTTTAGTTCTACAACTCTTTTTATTAGACTCATTCTGGTTTACTTCAAGCCTGTAGGCCTTGGCCTATTGTACTCTTCAAGAAGCCATTTATGCATAAATGCTCTATTTTTCCTCACAAGGACCCTATTCTATGTGATGGGCTGGAAAATGCCAGCAGCCACCACTGAAGCGGTAGGTCCTTCCACAGACTGACAGGACAAGAGGAAGGACAAGTTTTCCATTGATTTATTCGGTAGTAGGGGGAGACTGTCATTAAAGGGAGAATGGTGTTTTAGAAGAGGCCAGGTTTATGTGATTTTCCGAGGTTTTTGTTTGTTTGTTTGTTTGTTTTTCTTTTGTCTGCTTTTAAAAAGGAAAGAAAAAAACATTTATTGAGTTCCTACCCTGTACCTGATCCTTTAGCTAGGCATGTTAGCTATTGTTCTATTTTGTTTTTAAATGATAATGGTAATAATTAAATATATTATTTCATTGATCTTCACAATCATCCAGAGATGAGGAAATGAAAACTCTAAGGTCTCACAGTTTCCAAGTTGTAGAGGCAGTCCTCAAATTTATTGCCTACTCCAATTCTGTGCTCCTTCACCTATTCCACATTCCTTCTGGGAGTGTATGCTTTTCCCTCAGTTGTAAGCAGTGGAAAAGTGGGACTCCAGAATTTGAATCCTTCCCTGAACAGCTCAGCAAATGAAAGGAGCAGTTATGAGACTGGAAAGCGGATGAGAATGGAGTACGAGGGTCCATGCTTCCTTGCTGAGGTTTTATATTTTATTTCAGGATGGCAATGACACGGAGGACTATGTTCCAGAAGGGGGAGGTGCATAACAAACCATCAGGATTCTGGGGAATGATAAAGAGTGTTACCACTTCAGCACCAGGAAGTGAAAGTATCCTTTATCCCTCTGCTTGATTCTTTTTCTCAACTCTGGACCAAGGGCAGAAGAAAAAATAGTATTGGGATATTCTCTTCTAAGATACCTGACTGCAACAGAGTTCAGCTGGCCAGGGCTGGGCTTAGGAAATACAATGTGTACAGTCATCTTTCCAACAGCCATAGAAGATCATAAAATAATAAAACCATTGTCTTTGAACTGAAGGGGTCCTAACATGTCAGTCTTTCCATTTTACAGATGAGAAAATAGACCCAGAGAAGTTGTCACACAGTGGCTTGTGGCAAAGATAAGACGAGAACTGTGGTCTGCTCAGTTCTTTCCACTACACTATTGCATTTCCCACCTCTGAAACACCACCGCAAAACAATGCCTCCCCCAGATGGATGGTTTGTATATGAGATTGTAAGGGCCCATTTCTAAAGCAGTCAGTTTTAGAAACAAACAAATTTTAAGCAGCTCTGTATCTCCAGTGACTTTTTGGTTTAAAGAATCAAGGAGATTGGGATAATGGACTTGTCTTGGCCCAGCTGGTTGCAGTGTTAAACTGATTCCCAAATTGAGTAACCAAATCTCTTTGTGGCTACCAGGTTATTAAGCTGGAATTTGGGGTGGGGGACTAGAGGTAAAATAGCATATTCCTGCTTCATTCTCTGACCTGAGGAAGAACAGATTCCCCTGTGCCTCAATTGGAGAAAAAGAATGTAACCTATTCTTGCTATAAATTATGATATATCTTTCTGGTGTGAAATGCAGGTAAGAATTGGAAAAAGAAAAAGAAAAAAAAGTAGGATGACCACAGGAGAGAGAAAAAAAAGATGACTTTAAATTCATTTCTCATCTCCTATTTCCAGCAGAGTGCTAAGGGATAAAATGATGAGCAGAGGATAGCCTCTCTCCTCAAGGACCTTACTGCCTAATCATGGAAGAGCCAAACGTGTAACTCATTAAACCGCATTATTCAGTGGCCTGGACCATGCCAACAGCAGCCAGTACTGAGGAAGGAGCTGATGGGCATTTGCTGATTTGGGTAATAGTGGAAAACTCACAGAGAGGAGGGAGGATTTGGATTAAAGCCAATGCTTCTGTTTTAGAAAGGGCTGTCTTTACTATTTTTATTACTTAAAAATTCATAAAAGCCAAAGTTTAGGTTTAAGCTATCTTAGCAACACTAAGTCAAGTCAAAAAAGTATCGGGATTATTTAAGATCTCTGAATCCTTTCCTAAATGGAGAGGATAATCACACGACCTCACTGAGTTCTTCGAAAGTGGCATAGCGTAATGGAAAGAGCAGGCCTTGGAGTAAGGCAGATCTGCCTTTGCTTCCATGCCTATTAGCTGTGTGACTTTGAGCAAGTTATTTGACTCTCTGAGCTTTACTTTCCTTATCTGCAAAATGGATAATAACACCTATCTCATGGGATTGTTGTAAATAATAGAAGATAATATCTGTAAAGAACTAAAGAAGGTAATGTCTATAAATCCCAGCCTGTATTAGAACTCAGTAAACATTAGTTCCCTTCCCTAACATTGTATTTATTCAGATATTTCAGGAGAAAACTTTGCTATATTATAGGTGTTTTTCTTACTATGTAACCTTTTGAGATTCCAAAGATTACATTTGACTTAATCTAACTAGATAAAGCAAAAATAAACAGAACCATCTCTCTGAGCCACTTGAGCTAGTGAGAAACTGAGTGGTAGGTGTTTGGTCGTGACGCTCTTGATGGAAAAGCTTTTATACACCTGTGTCTGAGGTTGGAAAAGTTGTTCTAAAGTAGTAATGCTGGCTATAAGCAGGAAATTGAAAATATGGGCAGTTCCTAGGACCCACTGTAGAAGAAACCAAAAGCATATGCTTTCTTTATTGCTGTTCCTTGAAACTTCTATGTGATTTAAACCTTGATGCCCATTTTGTGCCAGATCTTACTCTTATTCAACAGGAAGTGGATGCTTTGGAAGAACTAAGCAGGCAGCTTTTCCTGGAAACGGCTGATCTATATGCTACCAAGGTACAGAGCAAGGAAACTGAAGTGTGGTTTTTACTAATATGATTGAAGAGAGAACAAGACTAAATAGCTTTTTAGCATCCTCTATGGCCAAGCCATGTAAGAGGCACCTCATAGCTTCAATATCAGCCATGAAGCACTGATGGCTGCACTCTTTGTGACATTGCTCCTACCAGCAGCAAAACCCTTAATGGAACACTCTCAAAAATAGAAATTAGTGGGATAGTCAGAAGAGGCTTTTAGTCATCTAGGAAGGTGGCACGCACCCCTTCCTACTGATGATCCAGGATCAAGAGGGTAGCTCCTATGGTAGCTCCTCTGTTTTTTGTTCTCTTGCAAGTTAATAATAGTGTAAGAGCAGTAAGACACCAATCTGCCGTGGTCTAGCCCTATTTTAAAGGATCCAGATCAAGAAGGGACCTAACTACAAGAAGTAACTTTCCTTTGGTACACCTAAAATGCAATGTAATTTAAATATGCAAAATCTATTAGTTAAGGTTGTTCAAACTATTTTAATCCTTTTTGAGGATTTCTTCACAGGAATAGCCATGTAGGATAGAGGTAAACATAGGCTTTGAAGACAGATACACCTGAGCCTAACTTCCCTTACTCACTAGCTCTGCAACCTTAAGCAAGTTATTTAACCTCTCTAAGCCTCTGTTTTCTCATCTGTAAAATTAAAGAGAACATATCTCATAAGAGTTGTTATGAAGATTAAAGTAGATAATGCATGTAAGGTGTTTATCCTAATTTCTGGCTTAAAGTAATCATTCAATAAATTTTTCCCACTACTACTATTACTGTTATTTTAATATTATTATCATGTGTGGTTTTAATTCTTAGCCTGAACAGTGATTCATAGAGGCAGGAATTTTGTGGAATATAAATGTAATTTTGCTGAGACTAACCATGTTTTGTGTTTGTTTTCCCTCAGGAGAGAATAGAATACTCCAAAACTTTCAAGGGGAAATATTTTAATTTTCTGGGTTACTTTTTCTCTATTTACTGTGTTTGGAAAATTTTCATGGTAAGTATATTATTTTTAATTGTCAGGATTTAGGTGATTTTCCCTGGTAATGGCAGAGAGAATCATGAATAATTTCTTAGATTATGAAATATATGAAGAGTGAATATTGAAGTTTCTTATTTTACACCCTGCTTTCCATATTACGCATGAGTACGTGATTGTATATAACGCAATTCCTACCTTCAGCTCAGAATAGAAACCACCTGTCCTTTTTAATAATCTGTATATACCCAAAAAAGTAAATTCTAAAACATATTTCTACAGATAAATTCATCTTCTGTGCTTACAGCTCTTATTCGTTTGTGGCTCTCCCTTAATGCTCTATTCTTTATGTGCATTTTATGTACTGCATTATTTGTCTGTACTTGTGACTCATCTGTAGGTATTAATGGATTTCAGTGTGATTATAGAAAAGGCTGATTTGACGTTCTAGTTCGGTGACTTTCCCACTGGGGCTGTGCTTGCACAAAGAGGAGCTTTGTCAGCTTGTTAGTTAATTTTGATCAGTGTAGATGAATGGAGGATTCTGGATTTAACAGATCTAATGTTATAATAAATTGATGCTAATACCCATTCAGATGACATTTTTAAATCTTGATTCATTCAGTGGGAGAGGATAAATGAAGATAGTGTATTCAATTAACTAAGCTACTAAAGGCTTTTCCTGAGATGCAGCCTTTAGGAGAGCATAACATTTTTAACAGCTTTATTGAGATGTAATTGACATTCAACAAACTGTACATATTTAAAGTATACAATTTGGTAAATTTTGATATATATATATATACCTGTGCAACAGTCATCACCACAATCAGGATAGAGAACACATCCATCATCACTTCCAAAAGTTTCCTCAGGCCCCTTTGTAATGCCTCTCTATTACTTTTTTTTTTTTTTTTTTTTTTTTTTTTGCGGTACGCGGGCCTCTCACTGTTGGGGCCTCTCCTGTTGCGGAGCACAGGCTCCAGATGCACAGGCTCAGCGGCCATGGCTCATGGGCCCAGCCGCTCCGCGGCATGTGGGATCTTCCCGGACCGGGGCACGAACCCGTGTGCCCTGCATCGGCAGGCGGACTCTCAACCACTGCACCACCAGGGAAGCCCTCTATTGCTTTTTATTGCTGAGTAGTGTTCCATTGTATGGATGTGCCACAATTTATCTGTTCACCTGCTGATCGATATTTGTTTGTTTTCAATTTGGGGATATTACAATAAAGCTGCTGTGAACATCTATGTACAAGTCTGTATTTGGACATATGCTCTCTTTTCTCTTGGGAGAAAGCATTTAAGTGTAGAATGGCTGTATGTTTGACTTTTGAAGAAACAGCCAAACTTTTCCAAAGAGGTTGCACCATTTTATATTCCCACCTGCAGTGTTTGAGGGTTTCAGTTATTCCACATCCTCACCAACATTGTGTAGTCAGTCTTTTTAATCTTAGATGTTTTAATAAGTATGAGGTGGTATTGAATCATTTTAATTTGCATTTTCCTAATGTCTAATGATGTTGAACAACTTTTTATGTGCCTTTTTGCCACCTGTATATCCTCTCTGGCAATGTATCTATTCAAATTTTTTTGCCAATTTTTTAATTAGGTTGTTTTCTTTTTATTGGGTTTGAGAGTTTTTCAATATAGTCTGGAAGCCTTTTATAAAATATGTGATTTTCAGATATTTTCTCCCAGTCAGTGGCTTGGCTTTTCATTCACTTAGCAGTATCTTTCGAAAACCAGAAATTCTTCACTTTGATGAAGTCCTATTTATCTTTTTTTTTCCTACTATGGATTATGCTTTTGGTGTTGTATCTAAGAAATCTTTGTCTAGGGCTTCCCTGGTGGCGCAGTGGTTGAGAGTCTGCCTGCCGATGCAGGGGACGCGGGTTCGTGCCCTGGTCTGGGAAGATCCCACATGCCACGGAGCGGCTGGGCCCGTGAGCCATGGCCGCTGAGCCTGCATGTCTGGAGCCTGTGCTCCGCAACAGGAGAGGCCGCAACAGTGAGAGGCCCGCATACTGCAAAAAAAAAAAGAAATATTTGTCTAAAGATTTGTCACAAAGATTTTTTTCATATGTTTTCTTCTAGAAATTTTATAGTTTTAGGTTTTACATTTAGGTCTATGATCCATCTTGAGTTAATTTTCTAATATGATATTGGAGTATGGATCCAAGTTCATTTTTTTCATATAGATAGCCAATTGTTCTAGCACCATTTGTTGAAAAGAGTATCCTTTCTCCATTGAGGTGATTTTGCAGTTTTGTCAAAAACTAATTGACCATATGTGTGTGGGTCTGTTTCTGTACTCTCTTTTTTTCTATTGAGATTTATATGTATCTTATATATTTACTTCTGCCCATACCACACTGTCTTGATCAATGAGTTTTCCAATTCATGAGCATGGTACAACTCTTCATTTATTTAGATCTTCTTTAGTTTCTCTCAACAGTGTTTTATAGTTTTTATTACTCTTTTTAAATTTTATTTTATTTATTTATTTTTGGCTGCATTGTGTCTTTGTTGCTGCACACGGGTTTTCTCTAGTTGCGGCAAGCAGGGGCCACTCCTTGTTGCAGTGCACGGGCCTCTCACTGCGGTGGCCTCCCCTGTTGCAGAGCATGGGATCCAGGCCCGCGGGCTTCAGTAGTTGTGGCTCGTGGGCTCTAGAGCACAGGGTCTGTAGTTGTGGCGAACGGGCCCGGCTGCTCCGCAGCATGTGGGATCTTCCCGGGCCAGGGCTTGAATCCGTGTCCCCTGAGTTAGCAGGCGGATTCTCAACCACTGCACCACCAGGGAAGCCCTTATAGTTTTTAGTGTACAAAACTTTCATCAGACTTATCTCTTAAGTATTTAATTTTTTGATGCTATTATAAATGAAAATGTTTTTATAATTTTAATTTCCAAGTGTTACTAGTATATAGATATACAATTGATTCTTGTATATTGATCTTATATTCTGCAACCTCGCTAAACTCCCTTATTATTTCTAGAAGCTCTTTATAAATTTCGTAGGATTTTTCTACATAAACAATTCCATCCTACCTTTCTTCTGATCCTCCTCCCCCAGCCTTACTGCACTGACCAAAGCCTCCAGTTACAGAGTTAAATAGAGCAGTCATCCTGATCTTAGGGGGAAAGCATCCAGTCTTACACCATTAAATATGATGTTAGCTGTCGGTTTTTCCTAGGTGCCCTTTATCAGGCTGAGGAATTTTCTTTTATTCATAGTTTCTTGAGTGTTTTTAATCATGAAAGCATGTTTGATTTTGTCAGATGCTTTTCTGCATCTATTGAGATGATCATACGGTTTTTCTTTTTTAGCCTGCTAATATAGTGTTACATTACTTTTTGAATATTAAACTGACCTTGCATTCCTGCAGTAAACTTTACTTGGCCATGATGTATTATCCTTTTTATATTTTGTTAGATTTAATTTACTAAAATTTTGTTAAGAATTTGTGCATCTATGTTTATGAGGAATACCAGAATGTAGTTTTCTTGTTAATGTCTTTGTTTGGTTTAGGTGTCTAACCTTAGAGAATAAGTTGAGAAGTATTTCTTTCTCTTCTAATTAGCAGAAGAGTTTGCATGGAATTGTTATTATTTCTTTCTTAAATGTTTGGTGGATTTCATCAGCCATCTAGACCTGGAGTTTTCTTTGCAGAGAGTTTTTTAACTACAAATATAATTTTTTTAATATGTATAAAGTTTATTCAGGGTTATCTATTTCTTCTTGAGTGAACTTTTGTACTTGTGTCTTACAAAGAATTTACCCATTTTTATTGAAGTTGTCAAATTTATTGGCATAAGATTGTTCATAGTATTCTCTTATTATCCTTTTAATATTTATAAAGTCTGTAATGATGTCACTTCTCTCATTCTCTTTTTATGTAACAGCTTTATTGAGATATAATTCACATGCAATACAATTCACCCATTTAGTGTACAATTCAATGGTTTTTAATATTCACAAAGTGTGTAACCATCAACACAATCAATTTTTATCACCCCAAAAAGAAATCCCATACTCACTAGCAGTCATTCCCTATTTCTCCCCCAGCCTCAGGCAGCCACTAATCTATTGATACTTTCTGTCTCTATAAATTTCCCTATTCTGGACATTTCATGTAAATAGAATCATACAATGTGATCTTTTGTGATTGGCTTCTTCACAAAATGTTTTCAATGTTCATCTATGTGGTAGCCTCTATCAGTACTTCATTCCTTTTTATGACTGAGTAATATTTATTTCCTTATATGGATATACCACATTAATTTAAATTATCCACTTATCAGTTGATGGACATTTGAGTTGTTTCCACTTTTTGTCCACTGTAAATAATGCTATTGTGAGCATTCATGTATAAGTTTTTATGTGGACAGATGTTTCATTTCTCTTAGGTAGATACCTGTAGGGGTAGAATTGCTGGGTTATATGCTAACTATATGTTTAACCTTCTAATAAACTGCCAAACTACCAGGCTGTTTTCTAAAGCATCTGTACCAATTTACATTCCTGCCAGCAATGTGTGATGGTTGCAATTTCTCCACATCCTCTCCAACACTTATTATCTATCTTTTTAATTATAATAATTTTAGTGGATGTGAATTGATATCTCTCTAATTCTTGATATTGATAATGGGTGTCTTTTCTCTTTTTTTCTGATCAGCCTCGATAGAAGTTTATCAATCTTATTGAACTTTTCAAAGAACCAGCATCTGGGTTAATTGATTTTTCTCTGTTGTTTTTCTGGTTTCTACTATTATTTCTCTTCTGCTTTTTTGGGGTCTTCTTTTTCTAATTTCTTAAAGTGGAAGCTAAGATCATTGGTTTGAAACCTTTTTTTTAATATAGGTGTCTTAATGCTATAAATTTCTTGCTAAGTACTATTTTAGTTGCGTCTCACAAAATGCAACTTTTTTGATGTTTATTTTTATTTTCATTCAGTTCAAAATACTTTCTGATTTCCTTTTTGATTTCTTCTTTGACTTGTGGGTTAGAAGTATGTTATAAAATATTTGGGGATCATCTGAATATCTTTCTGTAATTGCTTTCTAATTTAATTTCATGTGATCTGCGAATATACTTTGAAACTTTTTAAATTTATTGAGACTTGTTTTCTGACCCAGAATATGGCTAACCATGATTAATGTTCTATGTACACTTGAATAGAATGTGTATTCTACTCCTGTTGGGTGTAATGGCTTGCAAGTGTCAATTAGGTTAAGTTGGTTGATAGTATTGTTAAAGTTTTCTGTACTCTTACTGATTTTCTGACTACTTAATTACTAAGAGAGGGGTGTTGAAATTTCCACCTATTGTTGTGGATTTGCCTTTTTTTAAATTCTATCACTTTTTTGCTTCATGTATGTCATGTAGGGTCATTATGTGCCCCTTGTTGAAATGATTCTTTTATTCTTATGAAATGACCCTTTTATTTTTTGCTATGAAATCTACTTTGTCTCATATTAATATAGACATTCCAGCTTTCTTTTGATTAGCGTTAGCATAATGTATCTTTTTCCATACTTTTACTTTTAACATATTTGTATCTTTTAAAGTGGGTTTCTTGTAAGCAACTTGCTTTTTTATCTAATCTGGTGCTCTCTGCCATTTAATTGTCATATTTGGACCAGGAGTCAGCCATCTATAGCCCACAGGCCAAATCCAGCCACCACGTGCTTTTACTTTAAAAGTTTTATTGGAACACAGCCAAGCCCATTTATCTACATATTGTCTGTAGCTACAGTTATATGACAGTGGCAGAGTCTGCCAACCCCTGGTTTAGACCATTTATATTTAATGTGATTATTGATATGGTTGAGTTTAAAACAACCATGTTGCTGTATGTTTTTATTCATCTCGTGTGTTCTTTTTTCCCCTTTTTCCTTTTTTTCTTCCTTCTTTTGGATTAATTGGGTATTTTTCGTAATTCCATTTGATCTTCTTTGTTGGCTTGTCAGCTATAACTCTATTTTTGTTGTTTTAGTGATTGCTATTAGAGCTGTCAGAAAATAACCACAGGGAATTACCCTGGAATTCCTTGATTCTCTTACCCTAAGCTCGTCTACCAAAATGTTTCCTTGCTGGATCCTATTAAATTAATTTGTATATGTCATAGCCTTATTCCCCTTTAGACTCTACAGAAAAGAAAGATAGTGTAGATAGGGACTTTTGTTTGCCTATGTGTGAATAGCCAAAATAGATTTCTTATATATGATTTAGATTGAGAGTAGAATTGCATTTTTAGGAATATCTACCTGTAAGGTACATTTGGTGATTAATTCATTATTTTGAATCATTTTTTTAAATGGTGATTATTGAGATACTCTAATGTAAAGGTCTGTGTCTCTGCAGGCAACCATTAATATCGTTTTTGACCGAGTTGGGAAAACTGATCCAGTCACAAGAGGCATTGAGATCACTGTGAATTATCTGGGGATCCAATTTGATGTAAGAGTTGTATCAAAATCCTTATTTCTTATGTTTCTTTCTATTTTATCTGCTCTAAATAACAATTCTTTAGATTCTAACTCCTTATTCTAGGTACTTGCTTCTGCTTTCATTCTTCTCACTCTCCTCTATGTTTTGGCATATTCCTATGGCAAATTCATAAAGGGCATAAAACCATAAGTAACGACTGGCAATTATTATTGTCATGGATAGTGATTATCTCTGTAGTTCCTCCTCTTCTTCTCTAGCAGCTACCACTCACCAGCTTCTCCGTAACAAATATTCAAATACTTCTTTCTGTGATACTTGATGACATCTTCAAACGTAACTCACCTTTGATTCCTCTGGTAGAAAATTAAATACTAATTAGTGTTTTCGTGTTAGAACTGAAATGATTTCTGCTATAAAAAATTAACCGTATCAATTAATTCATGTGGGTTTTGAGCTAAAAGTGTTAACTGTCACCTGTGCACAAAGGTTTTTTTAATCATCTTTCTACGTGTTTTATAATACTACTGTTATTAAACACATTCTTGTCCCAATTTAAGTTTAATGTCTTTATTTGTAGAATAGTATATTTTCCAGGTATATATATAGCCAGTGATTCTAGCTGATTAGCACTTTGATAATAAGACCAATGTCATGTTCTTAGTCCCTATGAGTGCCATTTAGCTGTGCTATGATCCTGGCCACAGACTGCATGCTACCCCCAGCCAGCCATCTCAGCTGGACATGCCCCTCATAGCTGGATAAAATGAAAATACACCAGAGCAAATTGAGCGCCAGTCCTTGAGAAACAGCTCAAAGCACACATTTTTTTGATGATAGATCAATAGTGTATCCTTTTTCATGTGAAGGAGCATGGCATCTTTCCTTCAAGTAGTGTATAAATTATACGGTAAAGTATGCTTCACTCTTTATTCACATGTGTTTTCCTCTTTTACACTTTTTTACTGGGGTGAGTTTTTAGAAATGCCCTTATCAGTGCTTTGAGGCTAGCTGCTGTGTGTGTATATGTATTCCATCTATAACTCATCTATATACGTACTTCACATTTCATAATTCTGAATAACATCTCTTAGATGTTAGCAATGCAGCTCCCCCTCAGATGCTTTTCAGCCCTGAATCAAGCACAGGGTATCACAGCTGCCTCTCACTCTGAAGCAATCCAAGAGGAGAAGAAAGTATCATCATGTGATTCAGATGAAGGTCAGCTATTTCCTAGACTATAGCTGAGAATGTCTACATATTCTTTTATTATAAGAAGAAAAGTTTCTTATAGTTTTGGGTGATCAGAGAACTGTCATTCAGATATTAAAATTATCAGGCTGCTATTTAGTTTCCTTTTAATTCATGCTTTTCACTTGAAGCTGTGTTATTAGCTTTGTGTTTCTTCTGGTTATTAGAGTTATTTTCATCACTTCATTGCACTTGCTTTCTTCTGTCCTTAAGTTTTAAGTCTGCTAGTTAAGATATCCACTGCAGTCTTCCTGTACATGTTTTCGCTGCCACTTACTTGCTAATGAAGTTCCCTCTCACAGCTACATAAGTGATAAGAATGCATTTTCTTAGCTTTCCCATCTCTCTGAACAGAGATTTAACAAATATTTTTCCTTCCTATTGTGTTGACAGGTGAAGTTCTGGTCCCAGCACATTTCCTTCATTCTGGTTGGAATAATCATTGTCACGTCTATCAGAGGACTGCTGATCACTCTTACCAAGGTAGGTTGTATCACAGAGTTTAAAAGTACTAATTTAATTACATGTGGCACTGTGAGATGATTTTACCTAATTAACATTTCTGCCTTCTGAGATCTTAAACAACAGTCGCAAATATTTAAAAGACATACAACAGCGTAAAAGAAAAAGTTAAACTAATACATGAGTTGATGATGATGTATTTACATCATACACCAATCAGATAAGTACAGTTAGTTACCAAAGGTCATAGAATGAGGTCACAGTCTGTTTCATTCACTGATATGTCACCAACATCTAGAACAGAACGTGGCACATGGTAGGTGCTGAGCAGGTATTTGGAATGAATAAATGAGATAGTATTTGAGGGTAGAAGAATAACTGTGAGAGTTGCTTGTAAGGAGGATATGGAAGTAGGAGAAGCAGAATGTTCAGCTGTTTTCTGATCAGCATAGGAAGGCTTCATGGAGCTGGAAGGTAAATCCTCTCTGTCAGAAGAGGTAAGGATTTCAAAACCCAAGAATTGTTCGAATGAAAGGAGAGAAGAGGTTGGGAGGGAAGAAGGGATCACCAAGCATCTAGCACAGTTTTAGGAAGAGCTCAGGAGCCTAGTAACAATTTCAAGGGCTTGGAGTGGCCTGGAGTAATTTGTTTTAATGATTTATAATGATGTTAAAATCATATGTATCACATAGTTTCTGATAAGGTGGAATCCTTTCATGTTATAATACCTAAAACCACCAACTTACCCATATGGGAAAAGTATAACTGGATCCTTTTGGGGCAGTCTATTTAAATATCTTATTTATAGCCTTAATCATATGAATGGTTCTATACAGGATTGTGGCATGGAAGAGACATTTTCAATTAAATGTTAACTGTAGTACTTAATGTTTTTGACACAGGAATCTAGCAGTACTATATAAATTCATCTCTCCTCCCTTTCTTGACAGTTCTTTTATGCCATATCCAGCAGTAAGTCCTCCAATGTCATTGTCCTGCTATTAGCACAGATAATGGTAAGTTTAATGAACTAGCTTTATGCGCACAGCTGTAAAATGCCAGAAATGTGCTCCATACTTTTAAATATTTTAACAATGTCCTGGGACTTGTCTGTCACTACATTCAGAGGGACTTCTTGATTAATCTGACTTGCAGGGCATGTACTTCGTCTCCTCTGTGCTGCTGATCCGAATGAGCATGCCTCTGGAGTACCGCACCATAGTCACCGAGGTCCTTGGAGAGCTACAGTTCAACTTCTATCACCGTTGGTTTGATGTCATCTTCCTGGTCAGTGCTCTCTCCAGCATACTCTTCCTCTATTTGGCCCACAAACAGGCACCAGAGAAGCATATGACACCTTGAACTCATGCCTATTATAGACTGCTACAGGCCAGTGGTGTCAGAATTTGGATATAAGAGGGAAAAAATGGAGGGGACCGGGGCCTAACATTTTTTAAACAAAAAAAATGTTGTGGTAGCATATTCTACCTCCAGCTTACACCTGCCTCCTCAGATGGTACTGTAATCATGAGTACATCAGCTACTCATGATCACAGAAATGAGAGAAGTAACTCAAGCTAGTACTCAGCCAAGAGCGCCCTGTTTGGGTTTGAGGCTGGTGCAGTATGCTGGGTGGTGGGACTGGACAGAGCCAAGAAACTAAGGGGAGAAAATACACTGGAATTCTGGGCTAAGAGAGATCTAAGGTAGCTGGGCCAAACACATGGGCCAAACACATGAGATTCTGTTCAAGTCAAGGATCACATGGAGAAGGTTATAACGTTCCCTTGAGGTTGACTATCATTAAAATCAGAGATTGTTAACACTTTGGACTTAGCATTATTTTATCGAGGATAGCTTGGTTAAAAAGTTATGCTTGTGTGATCTAATATGAATTGGCATCCCACCCTTACTCCCCAGACCCTGTCCCCTTAAAATAACCAAGAGGTTATCTGTCCTGGGGAAGGAGTGGTATGCAACTGAACTAGAGTCTACCAAGAGAGACTTCAAAGTATGTCATTTTTCTTGATTTCCTTTCAACTTATTATTTAAAAGTGAATTACTCTAAATTCAAGTCAGTGATGATATCTCATTTTTTCTTTTCATCTGCCCCTCGTGCTGTGGGGTAAAACAATGAATAACTGTTAACTGGAATAAGTCACTTTCCTATCCTACGACTCAATTTCTTCATCTGTAAAAGGAAGCTGTTGGAAAATTTGTAGAACACTCAGATATGCAATTTAAGAAAATCCTGAATTTTATTACCAGGAAGTCTCTTTTTATTACTAAGATCTTATTCTGAGTTTTATTGTGTTTTGGGTTTCTAGAGGCAACATGAAGGTTAAAGCATAAAAAGTTTACCAAAAACAAATAAAAAGTTTATTAAGGTTACATCAGCTAACAGGCAAAATTTAAGCATACTCAAAAGGCATTTTTAATGGCATTTATTTTAGCAACAACAACATTCTTACAAAGGATAATTTTAATAGGCTTATCTGCTCAGGTACTTTAATTAGCAGTTCTCACACATACAAATTTATAAATCATCTTTGGTGCTCTAGGAACCTACAGAAGAGATAACAGCATACAGAGAAATGTAGTTAAGTTGAAGCTTGAAAGAAATCAAATGAAAAGTATCTGGCTCCTGCCTTAACTTTTCCTAAGTTGACCATAAATAAGCTATCTGCAGTAGCCGCCCCTAAAACAGATGACAACAGAAGACAATCACACATTGACAAACTGGTTTCCAGAGGAGTTCTTCTCTAACAGAGACAGTAAACCGGTGGTAGCTCATTCCTTAGGAAAGGATTCCTATTAAATACCCAGAAACAGCTATCAGCCAAAGCTATTGCTTGTTCTCATCACATCTCTGTATCTTCAGAATTGGAAGAAGAATGAGAGGCTGTACTGTGGGCCTGTTCAAAAGAAAACAAAGGATCTATAAGTGGTAAGAGTGTGAACATCAGGAGATGGATGATCTACTCTAGAGTTGCATGACTTAAATCAGGGAGTAGAGTCACTCACTAGAAGCCAGGTGACCTGAATTCTATACTTGGCTTTGTTTCCAGTTTGCTGTTTGACACTAACATACTTCTTAATGTCCATATATATATAATTTCTTTTCTATAAAGTTAGCATAGTACTATAATGACTTCCTATAGAGTTATTATAGAATTTTTTAAAGACACCTAGAATACAAGGTCAATGGCTATCATGTATGCTATGGTCTGCAAGTCTGTACCTCCCTAAAATGGGTAAGTTGAAATCCTGTTCCCCAGGGTGATGTTATTAGGAGGTAGGGCCTTTGGGAGGTGATTAGGTCATGAGGGTAGATCTCTCATGATTGAGATTAGTGCCCTCATAAAAGAGGCCTCCCGGAACTCCACATCCCCTTCTTCCATGTGAAGGCGTGGCCAAAGTCAGCAGTCTGCAACCTGGAAGAAGTCCTTCACCAGACACTGAATCTGTCAGTGCCGTGATCTTGGACTTCCCAGCCTCGAGAACTGTGAGAAATAAATGTTTGTTGTTTATAAGCCAACCTGTCTATGCTATTTTGTTTAGCAGCCCAAACAGACTAAGACAGCATGTATTCATTAAAAATGAGTATTTGTTGGGCTTCCCTGGTGGTGCAGTGGTTGCGAGTCCGCCTGCCGATACAGGGGACACGGGTTCGTGCCCCGGTCCGGGAAGATCCCACATGCCGCAGAGCGGCTGGGCCCGTGAGCCATGGCCACTGAGCCTGCGCATCTGGAGCCTGTGCTCTGCAAGTGGCCACGTACCACAAAAAAAAAAAACAAAAAAACCCAAAAAATGAGTATTTGTTTTTTATATTACCAATCAATAGAAATAATGTAACAGAAAGAATATAAAACTTTTAGAGTCTTGGCTTTGCCATACATTTTCTTTATGAACTTAGGTCAGTTTACTTTTGGACCTCAAGTTCACCTGTGAAAAGAAATTGAGACTTACCAAGGAATTTATCTAATCCAAATACATACGGAATAATGCTTACCCTTCCCCAGTAATAAAACTTGAATATCTGCCAATTATTTTAAAAACAATACTGTCACTAACCACCACCATTCATTTTCATGCTTACCATGAAGCAGGCACTGCTCAAAGCACTTTAACAGTCTTAATTAATATAATCCTGATAACAATCTGACAAATTATCCTTGTTTTATAGGTGGGGAAACTGAGGCACGGAGAATAAATCCATTTACCCAAGGCTGATAAATGGTAGATCCAGAATTTGTACATAAATAGTCTGATTCAGTTTCTTCTGGTGGTTCCCATTATAATTTTGATAAGTTACCATCAACTCCATGCTATGAAAAATAAGATGTTCGCTGTTCTTATACCATCTCCTCTCTGCCACGATAAATAAATTTGCTAGTTCTCTTTACGCTGTCATTTTCTAGTATTTTAGGAAATCTGTGGTAAACATAGACACATGGTGCACTTATTAAGGACTTTACCAGACTCTGGTTAGTTAGATCAGTAAAAGAAATGCATCACCACTCACTCGTTCTTTTGCCGTGTGCGAGTCTTGCTCTGCTTCCTCCGGTGTTCCTTCTTCAGGATCAGGGGTGTCATCCAGTGGATTAGCCATGGAGGAAACGATAGGGATTTTCTTAGCCTGGAAATAATCATAGGCCTTCTTTCCACAGACTAAGAGTATGACATTCTTGCCACTGCTCTGGATTCTGTCCACCACCTTCTCATAGGGCTCATCCAGGACGTTCACTCCATTCACTTCAATGATGACATCCTCATCCTCTAGCCCAGCCAGGTCAGCAGGGCCACCCTTCTGTACCTGTGGGCAGAGGTTCTGAGTTATCACTTCCAAACACAGATAACAGAATGTTCGACTAGCTATTCTTCAGAGGAGAGATGAGGACATTGAGAATTTATTCTTAATCATGTTATTATTTCTCCTTGAGGTAGAGAAGTTGAGAATGGTGCTCTATTGCTTTTCTCCTTATGAAAGCTACAACTTCTGTGCTCAGATGAGTAGTGTCACAGTGGTTGAATATCATATGTCTTCTGGGTTGAAGGCATTAGATTTCATAGGTCTGCCTTCTTTGTTCCCAACCTGAGAGCTGTAGAGATAGCCGCCTCACTGTCAGTCCCTGCAGGGTAGGGGCATTCTGCCAAATGCACAGAAGCAAACAAGTATCACTCCCAGAATCATTAGTGACGGTCACCACAGTCATGTCAACTCACTCTGTTTACAGTATTTGATTTGAAAGTATCTATAGAGACAATTAGGTGGAACAGATGTTTAAGAAATGAAAGATGTGAGCTTAGGATGTACTAGTACCTATCTTAAAGGGTACAAGACCATAACAGCATTTATTTGAGCCCATGTGAGACCCTCAGTGTAAGCCTTCAATGTAACCTTTTTAGTGAGCCATCAGTGAGTGGGAGAAACTGGGACTCTCCTAATTGTGACTGTTTGTTGGGCTGCCGGAACCAGATCACCATACCTCTTTGACGAATGAGCCTGGCTGACCCCGAATCGCATTTAAGTGAAAGCCATAGCCATCTTCACCTTTGACCAGCCTGCAGAGTTTAGGCTTATGATCTGCTACTTCCTCTGTAGTATCTGGGCTTGAGACCTCCAGAGGGGCAGGAGTAGGAACTGGAGCCTCCTTGACAGACCCATTAGGCAGTTCTTGATTTTGATAGTAGAGTAATGGAGAAAAGCCAGCCTTTTGAAAATAAAGGGAAAAAAAACCCATTAATTGTAAGTATGGGAAGTTACACTTTATTAAATGTGCTGGTTTAATTTATAAGGTATCCTCCATGTTCCACTCCTCTTCCAGATACATCTGGCTGTGGGCTGTAAAATTTCTCTACTACCCCAAACAGAAAAGGTATAAAGGAAGATTGAGCTTGGTTATAGAGTAATGAGTGTAAACACGTGAAAATAAATGTAAATATATATAAAATAAAAGCAGTATAGAATGTTGTACAAGGATCCAAAAATAAGTCTAACAGAACTGCCAGTTTATTCTGATTCCATGATAGTGAGCGAGTCACTGAACAAACCATAGGCAATCTCCCTGTTAGGAGATTATAGACATTGAGTGACTTGCCCAGTACCTCATGCAGAGCAGGTTCACCTGGCCCTTCCCCTTCAATAAGATGGTCTTCAGAACTCTTCAGAGCTCCTTAAACACATTAGAGAAAGTGAAACATGAGACATTATTTTTACCACTATTTGAATTACACGCAGTAATTAATTGAGGGAGCGGGTAGAGGAGGTTGGCAATCATGTGATCACATATGGTAACAAAAGCCAATTCCAACCATTTGCTACTTGCTTCTCCCCCTCCCCCTCCAGTCCTGTATCTGCTGTACTCAATTTATTTTACTATTTATTATTGTAACCATTAGCTGACACTTCTGTTAAGCCAGACTCCTCACTATCTTTAAATACTTCTAATCCATCTCAACTCCCAGACCATCCATGTGAAGAAGGCAGTGATGGTCTCAAATATAAAAGAGGCAGAGAACAGGAAACATATGACTGGTTTGTGTTACAGAATGAAGAGTTTAGCTGAGTGTGGGTTTTAGTTGAGAGAATTAAAAGGGTATATTTGGGTATAGTAAGATCTTGGATCAGTAGTTAAATTATTGCCCACAAGCATCCAGGACATTTGTTAGGCAATGAGTAGAAAATCAAGCAATTGAAGGTGAGTACATGTGCTCTGCCCCAAATCATACTGTTTAGCAACCTGGATAAAACTGGATTTGGGGTCCTGGTATCATCTGTCTTACTAACCCCAAGACCACATCTTCCTTTCTTACCAAGAGAAGCACCAGCACAGAACCTGCTAGTTACCTAATTCAGCTAACTTCAGACCTTTCAATGATATACTTGCAAATCTTCCCACATTTCTTTCTCTTTAAAATGTGGAAAATTGGAGGCTTCCCTGGTGGCACAGTGGTTAAGAATCTGCCTGCCAATGCAGGGGACACGGGTTCAAGCTCTGGTCCAGGAAGATCCCACATGCTGCGGAGCAACTAAGCCCGTGCGCCACAACTACTGAGCCCTTGTGCCACGACTACTGAAGCCCACGTGCCTAGAGCCCGTGCTCTGCAACAAGAGAAGCCACCGCAATGAGAAGCCCATGCCCGACAGCAAAGAGTATCCCTGCTGGCCACAACTAGAGAAAGCCCACGTGCACCAATGAAGACCCAATGCAACCAAAAATAAAAATAAGTAAATAAATTTATAATTTAAAAAAATGTGGAAAATTGGGACTACCCTGGTGGCACAGTGGTTAAGAATCCACCTGCCAAATAGAACTACCATATGACCCAGCAATCCCACTACTGGGCATATACCCTGAGAAAACCATAATTCAAAAAGAGTCATGTACCAAAATGTTCATTGCAGCTCTATTTACAATAGCCAGGAGATGGAAACAACCTAAGTGTCCATCATCGGATGAATGGATAAAGAAGATGTGGCACATATATACAATGGAATATTACTCAGCCATAAAAAGAAACGAAATTGAGCTATTTGTAATGAGGTGGATGGACATAGAGTCTGTCATACAGAGTGAAGTAAGTCAGAAAGAGAAAGACAAATACCGTATGCTAACACATATATGGAATTTAAGGAAAAGTCATGAAGAACCTAGGGGTAAGACAGGAATAAAGACACAGACCTACTAGAGAATGGACTTGAGGATATGGGGAGGGGGAAGGGTAAGCTGTAACAAAGTGAGAGAGTGACATGGACATATATACACTACCAAATGTAAAATAGACAGCTAGTGGGAAGCAGCTGTATAGCACAGGGAGATCAGCTTCGTGCTTTGTGACCACCTAGAGGGGTGGGATAGGGAGTGTGGGAGGGAGGGAGAGGCAAGAGGGAAGAGATATGGGAACATATGTATATGTATAACTGATTCACTTTGTTATAAAGCAGAAACTAACACACCATTGTAAAGCAATTATACTCCAATAAAGATGTAAAAAAAAAAAAAAGAATCCGCCTGCCAATGCAGGGGACATAGGTTCAATCCCTGGTCCAGGAAGATCCCACATGCCGTGGAACAACTAAGCCCATGCGCCACAACTACAGAGCCTGCCTTCTAGAGCCCGCAAGCCACAACTACTGAAGCCCATGTGCTTACAGCCCGTGCTCTGCAACAAGAGAATCCACCGCAATGAGAAGCCTGCGCACCACAATGAAGAGTAGCCCCCGCTCGCTGCAGCTATAGAAAGCCCGTGCACAGCAACAAAGACCCAATGCAGCCAAAGATAAATTTAAAAAATAAAATAGAATGTGGAAAATTGTCAAAGTGACTCATCACCTGCAAAAGTACCACTGATGTCACTACCCAAACAAGCAAATCAACTGTATCTGACAGTAGCAGCTAATCTTGAGGCAGAGGACAGTAACATTAAACACTTAATGAGTTTTTACTCCTTCTTCACTCAAATATTTGGGTGTCTAGTATGTTCCAGGAACTGTTTTAGGTGTTTGTTTTATTCACTGATATATATCAAAGATCCAACCACCTCCCACCTACCCATCTATGGAACTTACTTTGGGGTGGAGGCGGTAGTGAAGACGGAGGAAGAAGATGGCAACAAGCATCTTTTTAGGTCCAATTTCTCTCATATTAACCAAAACATTAAAATTATAGTTCAGTCATGCTGTCATAAGTTTAAGAGGCATTGACAAGGACTTGATGCCAGAATTCCCTTTACAACAGCTACAGCAGTGACCTGACTTCTGCTTGATTTTTTCCACCAACTGGGAGCTCCCTGCTCTGCAGAGCTTGTTCCTGGCAGCTTCAGTTGTCCTTAAGCCAAAAGCTAGCTCCCTGTGCCTTCTCTATTTGGTCAAGCTGTGCCCCATAGAACACCTCAAAAATAAGTCTACTTCCTGCACATAATAGCCTTCCAAATTCATTAGATAGATTAGATAGATAGATAGATAGATAACATTTTTTAAATCCATTCATCTGTCAGTGGACACTTGGGTTGATTACATCTTTTGGCGATTGTGACTTAATTTGTGGCCTAACATATTGTCTATTCTGGAGAATATCCCTTGTGCACTTGAGAAGAATGTGTATTCTGTTGTTGGATAGAGTGTATGTCTGTTAGATCTAGCTGGTTTGTGTTGTTCAAGTCCTCTAGTTCCTTACTTCTGTCTGGTTATTCTATCCAGTATTGAGAGTGGGATATTGAAGTCTCCAACTATTATTGTAGAACTGTACTTCTCTTTTCAATTTTGTCAATTTTTGCTTCATACATTTTCCCAGCTTTAATGAATTATAATTGACAAATTGTATATATTCAAGGTGTACACATGATGATTTGCTAGACATATACATTGTGAAATGGTTACCACAATCAAGTTAAATTAACACATCCATCACCTTACATAGTTACCATTTAGCCTTTCAAATTCTTGAAGATGTTCTTTCTTCCCCAAAGTCTATGCTTATTCAAGCTAAATATTCACGTAGGGTCTTACGAAACCTCTGCCCTGGTTACCTTTCTTGACATTGGCCTTAAAGTGAGGTTCTCAGAACTGGATACAATGTTGATTTAACAAACATTTATATGTGCCAGGCATTATTCTGAATGCTCCAAATATTAACTCATTTAACACTCATAACCACCCTTCACTGTAGCTACGCCCATTTTGCAACGAAAGAAACAGGCACAGGGAGGGTAACTTACCCAAGATTACATTACTGGTAATTTCAGGTATAGTCTGACCAACTCAGTACAGTAATACTACCATCTCCAGAAGCTAAGTGTCAATTAATGTAACCTTAAGTTGCATTTTTTGGATAGGGGCAGTGTCATCAAGACAAGTGTCTTGAAGTATCTAATCAAAATGTTGTGCTGGGAGGGATTATGGCATAATAAAACCTGCATTCACACACCGGCTTCAGTCTGCTAAGCTGTGTGACTTTCGCCAATCATCACTTAGTCTAAGTTCCATTTTTTTCATCTAAAAAGGAAGCTAGTACTACCACCACCTCTCATAATATTCCTCCCTCTATATCACTTATACACCTTTGGATGCTTCTATTATTGCATATCACATAGAACAAGTTCATCTTTGTTCATTTTTGTGACCAACACCCAGCAAGGCAGATGGTGCCTTAGGAGGCCCCCAAATGTCTGCTAAGCTAGAGTGAACCTCAGTTCTTGTGACAAAACTGTTATAAAAACCTTAAAATGTGCAGATAATAGCTGTTGTGATCAGAGGAAATAAGGTTAGTTTGACACCAGTTGGTCTTGGTGAATCTGTGTTTCTACTCCCTTGCTAAGGGCTTATAAACTGTTTAATAATCCTTTTTAGGCTTTTACACGGGATTGATAGAATGTATTGGTCTATAGTTTAAAATCCAATTATTCCCTATTTGGGAAAGTTAGGGCTACATCTGCTTATTTCCAGGCTATTGTTCATAGGTTTTTCCCAGGTCACCAAGAGAGATTCTGCAGTTATATTTGCAAATTCTTTCAAAATCTTGAATCTAAGGACTTAAAACTCATGTACCAATCACTTGGCATTCTCTTATCTCTACCAATCTGAGCTTCAGTGCAGCCTTTATGATGATTTTATGCCCCTTCCAGTATGAAGATCAAAGTGGTAACTTAGCCAAAGTTTGAGGGCATGACTGAATGGACCCAACCTTAATTCATGAATATGTGGCCTTGTATTACTTACCAGTTTATATATGTTTTCCGTCTCTTTGTCCACCACCAACAGTGAAGTCTGGTCTCCACCCTTTTTAATCATTTCCACCACACTGTCATGATCGAGGGACTCCACAGACTCGCCGTTGACAGCAACCACCAGGTCATTGTTCTTCAAGCCAGCCTTCTCTGCTGGACTTCCGGAATCTATGTCCTTAACGATTTGACCTACTCACCCCCACCAAAAAAAAATTTAATAAAATTATCAGAAAGACCACTAAAAAACAAACTGGGGTATTTCTGCTGGAACCTAAAGCCCTTATAAAATAGATATAAAAGGCATGCTGAGTACAACTCCTGTCCTTCCCACTGGCACCCTAGGATGTCTATACACATCCTATCCAGCCTCATTCTTTGGTCAGAACTCATTCCAAGAACAAACCCAGCCATTAATAATGAAAGGGTTTTAAAGAATGTTGTTACTAAAAGTGTTTGGGATTCAATCTTAACAAAATAGCATGCTCAGCAGTAAGAAGGGTCAGCAAAGTCCCAGGAAGTCAGTGTGCATACTTGTATCTGTACATCTTATGTAGAAGTTGCCGTAAAGAAAAAAGGGGGAAGGGAAGAATGATGAACAAAACCAAAGAATTCAGACCCTAGGAAACCCATGCTGGCATTTTCGTAGCAGTTGGGCAAATTCAGTTGTGAACACGTTTGTGTGTGGACGCCACAAGGATGTGTCTTTAGCCTTATCCTCGTGACTTTAACTATCTTCACCAGATGCCTCCAGATCTCTCACACTTTTTTTTGTCCTTCATTCAGTTTTAACAAGCTCCAGTTTCACTTTTCCAGCTAGCTGCTTGGCATCTCCAACTGGATATCCCATAGATTCCTCCAATGTAATGTATTCAAACCAAAAATCATCTTGGCCCGTCTCCCTCATCTTGGTCACCTGTTAGTGGGAGCACCATCTCCCCAGGCACTGACACTTCGCAACTGATTCTTCCTCAGCATCCACTCCCCATGTCTAATCAGCCAAGTCCTTCAGTGCTACCTTAATATTTTTATACATCTCCTCTTCTCGAGTCCTAGATCCTCTACCTGAAATTCCACCTAAACTGCCACAGCACCTTACCAGTTTCTCTCCCTGTCCTTAATGCTCCCCTTCTCCAATGCAGACCTGCCTCCAGATTCATCCTGATGCAATGTCTGACCGAGTCACTCCCCAGGGCAACAGCATGACCATGGGCTTTGGAACTAAACAGACCTGAATTTGATCCTAGCTGTACCACAACTAACTGTTTGACCTTACAGAAATTATCCTATCTTCTTCAAGTCCTCAATTTCAGCAATTCTTGCAGAATTATCAGGAGTAATTGAGATGTGTAAAGCTCCCGAGACACTGTAGGCTTAATTTTTCTTCTCTCTCACACTGTTCAAAAAACATTTAACTCCCCACTGACTATAGAAACAAGTCCAAACTCCTCAACACGCACTAAAGGTCCATTTCTCGCCGACCAAGCTTTCTAACTTGGTTTTCTGTGCTGCACGTTAGATGCCAGTAAAACTGTGCCTGTGTTTTCCTGCTTTTTTCACACAATCCTGTCTTCATGGACTGGCCTTCCTGTCCCCACTCCATCAACTTGCCCAAATTCTACTCATAATACGAAGCCTGAGCTCAAGTGCTGCCTTTACTAAGAGGCCTCCCAGTTCATTTTTAGTGAGAAAAACTTGCTCCAACATTGAATCTCCACAGTATTTTATCTGCCCTGTATTAAGGTGCTTCTCACCATCTACCTTCAGTTATGGACACACATGTCTTATCTCCTCTACTAAACAAGAGGCTTCTTGACTAAAGAATTCTTGTCTGATTCACTTGATATTCTCAAGGGCCCTGAGGAGGTTTTTACATTATATGAACCAAATTAATGTTTCATAAATTAATATAAATATATGATTAAAAGAAAATAGCAACTTCTGGGTGAATAACAGTTCACATGGCCTGAACCTACATTTTTTTAATGTATTCAGCTTCTGTAGGAGAACCTTAGTTCTTTCCTTATTGAATTACAAGGAACCAGAAAGACTCCTGGTTCCCTTCAAGTCCCAGATCCCAACCCACCCTCTGCCTCAGACCTAGGGGTGTGTTGGAGCTGCCTCACACCAGCTCATGAAAACACTTCTCAACTTTGCATTCTGTGACAGCGTGTTGGTTGGCTTGAAATCAGACATGGTGGGAGTATTTACACCACAAAAAACAACACATGCTACAAATTAGGGCTTTTTTTTTTTTCCAGAGAGCCAATTTACCAGCATACTACTGCCCAGATCCAAAATTCTGCCTTATAATTCTGCTGTGGAAACCTAGGGATGCCCATCATCAGGCCCCCATATGCACAGAGTTAAACTGACCCAGCTACGCTTCCTAGTTTCTTACTACTTCCTTCATGAATCTGATGGGGGGGTGGGGGCCTAAAGGAACTCTGGAGTCAGACTGGGATGAGGAATTGGATGGTTACACTACCAGGTTTTCTGCTCTTCTAGTGCCTTACCTTTCTGTTCTGGGCCTGCCCTCAGATAGAAACCATAGCCATTGATTCCCTTCTTCATCTCCACAACCCGGGGATGGTGGGGTAGCAGTTTCAAACTGGCTGTTTCTCTCTTGAATTTTATCTTCTGCTCACTATGGTGCTTGTCAGTTTCCTTGTCCACCAGCAGGAACATGACGCGGCTTCCGGACTTCTTCACCTGCAACAACATACGCAGGTGAGGACCAACATCAATCTCCAAGAATGATGCTGGGAAATAGGAAAGTTTCTGTATCAAGGCACACAGTCTATAGATTCAATAGGAAATATGAGATGTGAGGCCTAAGTTTAAGCTGTAATACTGTTTTCTACCACCTTACTGGTATTATGTGTCTTCCCTCATACAGTTGTTGTTTTTCGCCTTCTTAAGTATGACCTCACCCACACAGATGCTAACTGAACCCAAGTGAAAGCTGTGTACCCAGAAAGGTATATAGGTGAAGACTAGGAAAGGAGTTTGAAAAAGAAAGTAAAGGTCTACTTTGAAAGATCCTTCTACCAAGAGAAGATAAAGTTGGTCAATTTTCAAGGTTCTATATGACCCCAAAGGAAAACTTCTGACGGACTTCCCTGGTGGTGCAGTGGTTAGGCATCTGCCTGCCATTGCAGGGGACACGGGTTCACGCCCTGGTCCGGGAAGATACCACATGCTGCGGAGCAACTAAGCCCGTGTGCCACAACTACTGAGCCTGTGCTGTAGAGCCCACAAGCCGCAACTACTGAAGCCTGCGTGCCTAGAGCCAGTGCTCCGCAACAAGAGAAGCCACCGCACACCACAACGAAGAGTAGCCCCCAGTCGCCGCAACTAGGGAAAGCCCACGCGCAGCAACGAAGACTCAACGCAGCCAAAAATAAATAAATAAATTTATTTTTAAATTTTATAAGTAAATAAATTTATTTTAAAAAATCCTCTGAGTGGTTTCCATGTGTCATGGAACCATGCTAGACATAAGATTTGGAATATAACAGGTCTTCAAGTACTCCCCATGTGTAGCTCAATATTCATCACCACACTGGTTATCTTCCAGCTTGTATTAAAACATTTTAGTAACATTGGCTCAACATTCACTTTATTATAAATTTAGAGGGGGATTCCAACCCCCTCTAAATTGGAATTAATTCCAATCAATTACAAATAAGATCCAAAAGATAAAGTTAATGGTTCTTTAGAACACTTTTCTTCAAGACAACCTGAAACTAGCAAAGGCCTTATTCCAAAACCCTATATTAACACTTTATACCACTAGTGAGTATGTTTGCTCTTAATACAAAGGGTTAGCTTCCCATTATTATAGTCCTCCCATCATAAACTACCATTCCTGTCTTCCTGTCACTTCCAATGAGAGCAGAGTAAAAGATACGGTAAGAAAAGTACTCCTTTGGGATATACCTTTTCAACCACCTCCTCATGGGTGGCATCCTCTACATTCTCTCCATTCACTTCAATCAAGTGATCATCAGCCAGGACTCCGGCTTTCATAGCCACACCTTGAGGTTTTATATCAATCATGCACACTCCCTTTTTACCTGAAAGAGGGTAACAGGTGAACAAGTGTCACAACTCCATTACACGGAAAGTCCAACAGCAAAGGGTTTTCTCCCAATAATACAATATTAGAACTTCAAATTTTAGGGCTAACTCAAATAGACTTGGCTTCTGATTTAGAATGACAATTAGAGCTCATAGCGCAAAGCTTGACAGAGCCATTACTCAGTTGGCTTTTGTTGATTTGAATAGGATTTCTGAGCCCAACTAGATGCAAAGAAGCAATCTCAGGTGGCACTGGCTTCTTGAACCAGAAAGTACCAAATCATGCCCACACTGCATCCCTGTGTCATACTCCCTTTCTTTGCATTTGTAGAATTAGAAGTCGTCTGCTCCATTCTGTCCTCTTTAATTAATGCTATCACCAACCGCCACATCCAGTGGAGTGAATAAATCTCACTGACGCAGGCTAAAGAGGGCAGAGGCACAGGAGGAGAGGAAAGCATCCACACAGTCATTGTGTATTAGTAGGTGGTATGATTTAGGTGCTTCTTAAAGAAATGCTGTCAGTTCTTTCAAGGTATTAATCTATCAGCCTAGGCAAAGGGTAGCTTCATAATGACTACATAAACAGTTTGCAAAGAATAACAGTAATTTAAACTCTGCTTCCTTAAATACTTAACATTTCTCCTGTTACCTTGCTATGTATTTGTCATGAAGAAAAAATTTTCTTCATAACGCTAACCTAAACCATTCACCATGGACATTACACAAAGGCCAAATGAGTAGAGTCTGAATTACAATTTCTTTTTCTTTTTTTTTTTTTTTTTTTTTTTTACCATTTTACTGATAACCAACCTCTGAGAAATGCCAAGCTTCCCTTGACCACCTACATCACTGTGTTTTAATAACTGACAAACTTGAGAAATACCTCTTATAGCTAGTTTATTTCTCTTGCTACAGGTTAAATAAGCCTTGGAAACTATTTTATGTTTACTATTGGTCTGCTGTTTAGCACTTACCAAGTTATGACCCACTATCAGTACCTCTCCAATACCAGAAAGAACAGGGAAGGAGCAACCTTAGAGGTGGAACCAAAAGGCTAACACAGCTATGGTTCCAACCTCAATGCCAGTGGAATCATTAGAAAACCATGGGCAACTGAGCGTGGGTCAGCCTGCCGCTCTGAAATTCTAGAAACAGAACTTCTAGTGTTTTCTGATGGTTGGGATTTCTCAAATCACTGCACCTCTCAGCTAGATGTCAGGAAGTCACGTCAGAGCTTGGCCACAGCTGAGGGTACACTATTTAAACGCCACAGGAGGGTGGGGATTTTTGCAGTGTCCTCAGCACCTAACTGTAAGAGTGGCTAATACATGAATAGGTACTCAAGAATTTTTTGAATAAGTGGCTACCTGGGCATTCTGAGAGATGAAAAGAGATATCATTCTAATTCAAGAGTGGCTATCGTGGAGAACCTCCCTTCTCTTGCCTCTTTTTCTCCATTCTCCCCTCTGTCTTTACCCACGAAGAAGCATCAACCCTCTAACCCTCTGGCCTCAAAGGCTCAGACTGACAAACACTGGGGGACCGGAGTGCCCAGTGTCCCCCACACAGTGCTGCTGTGTCTTTGCAGAACTGTGCAAAGCAAGGGAAAGGCCAGGGAGGGAAAGGGAGAGAGAGGCTGCTGTTGGATCTCCATAGCAACTGAAAATTAGTCAAAGGAGTCATTAACAGATAACAGTATCTTTCTTCTGGAAAGCTGTCCGTGCCTGCCCCACCCTCAAGCTCACCTTGGACAGTTTTCAGAGAGAAACCATAGCTACTCCCCTCCTTCACCAGGTAGCAGAGCCGTGGCTGTGTCCAAGTCTGTGCTCCTCCATTCATCACAGAGGGCAGCTTCTTATCATTCCAACTCGACTCCTGACTTTGACCCAACTCTTTCAAATCTACTTGTTTTTTCATAGCTTTCTCATAAGAATCCCCATCCAGGACCAGTAAAATCACTGAATTCCCACTTTTTCTGACCAGATCCACAACCTAGGAGGAAGATAGAAAAAGGTTAACTTTAACAATAACCCTCTATCAACCACGGGGGTGGGGGCCGGGGGAGGGCTCACCATCTGGCTCATTATCTGGCCCTGGAGATTCTACTAGCTGACCCCCGACACCCGAAGAGTTAGCCGATTGTGCCCCAGCCGTCTCTGCCCAGGCTCCTCCCGAGATCAAGATACAGATTAGGCTGGGCCTCTAGCACTACTGTAATAGCCCAACCCTAGCCCAGGGGACTTTTGTGGGTTTTTTTTGTTTGTTTGTGTTTTTTCACTGTCGTGGCCTCTCCCGTTGCGGAGCACAGGCTCAGCGGCCATGGCTCACGGGCGCAGACGCTCAACCACTGCGCCACCAGGGAAGCCCTAGCCCAGGGGACTTTTACTAGCACTGGTCCTTTCAGGGACGAGTGCTGCCCTAGAGCACAACAGGTCCTCCTGGGTCTATGGAGACAGTACAGGACAGTGAAAAGAGCACCCACTTAGCGGCAGACAGAATTGGGGTACGGTCAGACCCTCCGCCACGTTCACTACATGAACACATTAGCAAGCTAAGGTGACTGAGCCCCCACTTCCTCATCTATGGAATAGTAATATGAACCTCATGAGTTGTGGTGGGGATTTAACAAAATAATGAATATGAAATTGCCTAGTATAGTTCCTTTCATGTAGCAAATATGCAATGCACATTAGACCTGACACTATTCAAACCTAGGAATAATTTTTACAGTTCTTGGTCAATCATGGGAGACTTGATTAGCCGGCAGAATATAGCCGTAAAGGTGTCCTGCCTTGCCAGTGGCAGCCAGGAAGGCTCCACTGACCCCCAAAACTAGAATCAGCAGAGATGTGGGAGCTGAAGAGATCCTAGAAGCAGAAGAACCCCAAATGTCCCATTTACCTGCGTATGCTCTTCCTTGTCCACAAAGACACCATTGATCCTAAGAACTCTGTCTCCATCCTGGAGACCTGCCTTCTCTGCTGGGCTACCCTTCTCAACCACCCGGACCAGGTGGCCATCAGTGTCCTTCTCAATTCGCAGGGAGAAGCCATAGCTTTGCCCTTCCTGTTTAGACAGCTTGCATTCTCGGGGGTTGAAGGTGGAGGCCATTTCTGTGATGAAAAACAAATGGGTAAATCCACAAGACAGAAAATCTAACTGGGGTGAGAAGTCTGTCCTCCATCTCCTATACCTCTATTCTTCTGTCACACCAAGTCCAGACTGTTCAGGTAGCAACATTCGGGGTATAGGAAGCCACCTTCCAGGACTTGCTAGTGACTTCTAAATCTATTTCTCCCCAAAGATGACCTTTCACGTGAATTTCAGACCCATGTATCCGGCTAGGTACTGGACAGAGATGCTTCCGTTTCAATAGCTCCAAAACCAAATTCTCCTTTGTCCCCTGACCAAAAGAAATTAGTTCCAAATACATTACCTAAAAATTTTAAGAAAATCCAAGTCTACTTTCATTTAAATATTTGAAGAGCTTGCCAAGTTCTGGGCATTGAAGATAAATCTGTGGACAAGACAGACCTATACTTTGCCTCTCATATCAGGGAGAACATGTTTCTACAGAAACACGTGATGAATGATCTACTAGGGAAGAAGAGCGTGATAAGGGAGAATATAACAGTGTCTTGGTAGTAGGGAATGGGGTGGGAAGAATTAAGAATGGCTTCCTGGAGAAATGACTTTTCCAAGAGCTGAAGAATTAGTAAGAGTGGTGAGGTGAGACAAGATAAGGAAGACTTCAAACAATTAAAAATCAGAGAAGCCAGGCCTGAGAGCTGACCTGGTACATTGGAAACAGATAGAAAAGTGGTTTCTAGGACGCTGAAGTTCTAGTCAGAACAGAGTAGGGATGCCCGACAGAGAGAGGATTCCTGCTGCCATGTCAGATCTCTCCCTCCTGAAGCGCTTCCGTTTCCACCCATCCTGCCCCTCCTTTCACCCCATTGCAAGAGCAAGGCTCTGGGCCACAGGAGGAGGAAAGGAAAAGTGTGAAAACCAACAGCTTGGGGCCCTGGCACCCAGTCATTAAGGGTCAGATTCCTGCTAGGCACAGGGAACTATATTCAATATCCTGTGATAAAACATAATGGAAAATAATATGAAAAATATGTATAACTGAATCACTTTGCTGTACAGTAGAAATTAACACAACATTGTAAATCAACTATACTTCAATAAAATTTAAAAAAAAAAAAAAAGATTCCTGCCAGGGGTCCCCAGCACCTCCTGGCTTAAGCGCTTGAGAATAGAGGCCAAGAACTGCTGGTGTAGAGCAGAGGCCCGAGAGCAGTAGGCTAGACTCTGCTGGTTAATCTGCCTGCACGGCAAGCCCTCACGTTCCCCTCGTCACAGCTCCCTCCAGTAACTCAGAATAAACCATCCGTTTCTCCTGGAGGGACAGGAGCAGATGACCGCACAGGGCATGGGGGTGGAGGGCGGAGGAGAGACAGCAAAGTGCTCCAGGCTCCCGAGAAGCCACGCCATTGTGATTGGAGATGGCCACCTCTGACTCTGTGCCCACAGAAACATACAGTACAAATGGAGCAGAAAGCCTCCCACGGCCCGATCCCTGGGCTAATGCAGGGTCTGGCAGCCGAGCCACCAGGGGTATGAATGACTAAGGAGCCAAGGAAACAAGAAATAAATGGACAATGTTTCCACACTAGTCTACATAAAATAGATAACTGACAAGAACCTACTGTATAGCACAGGGAACTCTACTCAATACTCTGTAGTGGCCTATATGGGAAAAGAATAAAAAAAAAAAAGAGTGGATATATGTATATGTAAAACTGATTCACTTTTGTGGTATACCCAAAACTAACACAACAGCGTAAATCAACTATACTCCAATAAAAAAATTTTTTAATAAAAAAATAAATAGACAATGTTTCAAGTGATCTCTTATGAGGGCCTGAGGCCTAAGCTCACCCCAATGAGGATCAAGGGCAGAGAAAAGTGAAACCACAGTCACCACGATCACCATCCACACCTGGGAGAGCATTGCAGCTCTGTCTTATCATGACAAACCGCCAGGAAGATGCTGCTTTGGGAGGAAAGGGGGAAAGTAGGGAGTTAGGGGAGAAGAGGGCAGCGCCAGCGTGGGGCTTCCTCACATGCAGGAACCTGTGTGTGGCCCCTCTGACTCTGACCCATGACTTTTCTTTCTACTGATCATCCAGCCTGCAAGCATTCCATTTTCCAACTGGAATCTACATCTATGTCCAAACTTACCCCTAGATCCCTATCAGCTCTCAATTTCCTAGGCCTGAAAAGCCTTGAAGGGGAAAAAAATAAAAGCCCTCTGAAATTTGGAAGTATCAATAATTATAGAGAAACCTCATCCAAATCCTACAAAATTCGAAACATGTCCTTAAAACTATTCAAAATAAGGGCCATTAGATGCTATGTTTTCATCAAGAGATGAGTATGTTTCTGATCAGCGTATGAATGCTCGTTTCTAAGGTACCCACCCCTACAATTCAGCCCTCTCACACTCTGCAATGGCAACCACAGGATCTTACTCTTTTTCTCAAGGATGGAAGATGAATCCTCCTTGCTCGTAGGGCAGTCCAGTGTTTGGGGAGAGAAGAGACAAAGTTTTCCTGTATCTCAATAGAGAACTGAGAGTCTGATATACAAGGAAACACAAATCCCTGTTTCTGGGCAAAATCTCAAGTTGTTTGTGTGTTTCTTTCTTTCTTTAAAGTTTCAAACAGCCAGACAGGAATCACTCAGATCTGCACTTATGTCTTTGAAGCCTCAGGTGTTCGAGGTCAGAGTTTCTTTTCACATCTACGGTTGAAGCACAGAGAATTAGAGCCAGTTCACACCGATAAAAATACTGATAGAAATGCTACCACTCTGGGTGGGAAACAGCTCCTGTCCAGGCCCAGATTACGTCCTTCCACCCTGTCTGCTCTTCCCACAGTTCAGCCACTAAAGGATTAATGCTGCCCCCCACACCAAACTGATGAAATATTTAACACCTTCAACTGTACCGATAGAGAAAGCTGATCAAAACCCCCAAAGCTTGGCCTTACATAGGGCCCTGAAACTGTTTGTTTCCTGTGCCATCTTGTAGAGAGACAGTTCAACTAGGAATCACGAGGGCTGGGCTCTGGTCCAGCTCCAGTCCTGGGTTTGTCTAGTCCACAGCCTGGTTTACACTGACCCCTAAATCAGGGCTGGCATCAGTCACTTTAGCAAGACTCTGTCACTGCTCCATGATAAGGATGCCTGGAACTTTGGAACACAGGGCCTAACTAGGAAGGATCTCTGTATTTAAGCCTACTGTTTCCTGTTTCTTCCTCCTTTTCTTGCAAATCAAAACCACAGTGAGATATCATTCACCTCACACCTGTCAGAATGGCTATCATCAAAAAGACCACAATTAACAAATGTTGATGAGGATGTGAAGAAAAGGGAACCCTCGTACACTTGTTAGCAGGAATGTAAGTGGGTGCAGCCACTAAGGAAAACAGTATGGAAGTTCCTCAAAAAATTAAAAATAGAACTACCATATGATCCAGCAATTCCACTCCTAGGTATATATACAAAGAAAATGAAAACACTAATTTGAAAAGATACACACCCCAATGTTCATAGCAGCATTATTTACAATAGCCAAGATATGGAAGCAACACAAGTGTCCATCAACAGATGAATGGATAAAGAAGATGTGATACACACACACACACACACACACACACACACACACACACACACAATGGAATACTACTCAGCCATAAAAAAGAAGGAAATTTAGCCATTTGCAACAACATGGATGGACTTGGAGGGTACTGTGCTTAGTGAAATAAGTCAGACAGAGAAAGACAGATACTGTATATTATCACTTATATGTGGAATCTAAAAAGTAAAGCAAACAAATGAATTGTTTGTTTGTTTAAAACAGACTCACAGATACAAACTTGTAGTTACCAGTGGCGAAAGGGAAGGAGGGAGGGGCAAGATAGGGGTAGGGGATTAAGAGGTACAAACTACTATGTATAAAATACATAAGCTACAAGGATATATTGTACCGCACAGGGAATATAGCCATTATTTTATAATAACTTTAAATGGAGTATAGTCTATAAAAATCTTGAATCACTGTTGTATACCTGAAACTAATATAATAGTATAAATCAAATATGCCTCAATTTTTAAAAATTAAAAATAAGTAAGGTAATAGTTTAAAAAAAAAAAAAGGATACTGTTTGCTATTTCTTCAGCCCCCACCCCCATCTTCTGCTTCTTGAGAATCCAGAGATCAGAATCCTATGGTGGAGAGATATGCAATTAGTGAAGGCCTATGGATTTCCGTAATATCATATCAGGGATCATCTGATTCAGGCTGGAGTCCATCAAACCCTCAGCAGACCTTACTCCACAGTTCAAACAGCCAAAATAAAATACTGGAAATGGAAGAAAGCTCTAACCATTTCTGAGCTCTGGGGGGAAAAGTCAATTTTTGGCAACAAAGTTTCTTGTCTGTGGGAAGGAGAACAAAGTGCTGGTGGGCAGGAAAGACTCAGTGGTGAGAGCCAAAGAGATTTTTTTTATCAAACTTTATTATTAATCATACCTTTAGACCCCACCTTCTTCTAAAAGGATTCGATTATTGCTACCAGGAAAGGCAATAATATATCCAAGGTCGAAAGAAAAAGTAGGTACATTTTAGAAGTTAGGAACTCTAGCTAATGACAACAGAGGAGGGTAGGTAGGACCTGTGAATGTGACCAAAGAAAGAACTGAAGCCACTGGGCTATTTTCCACAGGAGAAAAATAGCTGGTAGGACCCAGGGGACTCTCCCAAGGCCAAGGTAGCCAAGGTCTCCCGGCTCCAGGCAGCCATCAACATGGACCCATACACGATCCGAGTCAACACCCACCCTCCCCAGCGGTGCTGCACAGAGCCAAGAGTCCGGGCAGGAGCTGTTCCTGAGAGGAACACAACCACAAAAGTGAGACTCAAACAGCCAGAAGGGTTCAGCTTAATTGGCCCAGGCTAAGAGGAAGCCTCATTTTCCCTTCAGTTTGTGTGTTTGGGGCTGGAACCTACAGGACCTTCCTCAGCAGGGCTAGTTGGAGAAAGAGTGAGACTCCATTTCAGTTGATTCCCACATCAGTGGGACTTGTAGTGAAGCTTGCCTGCCTTGTCACCCGGCACGTCAGAGAGTCCCCTGTTCCACGATAGGTGCTGTAAATGGAAAGGTCCCATTAAAAAATACCCTGGGCGTGAATGCCTTTAAGCGCCCCTGTACCCCTCCAGTGCAGGGGAGGGCTAGGAGTGAAGGGATCTTAAAGCCACTTAGCTCATCAAAAATCCATGATCTCCTGAGAAATATTTGAGAGTCTCAAGGTCAGTGGGAACCTGACAAGAACACAAAGCATCTCCCAATACAAAATGGAACACAGGGTTCTCCGAATTATTTCCTGCTCTAAAGCAGAGTTATTTGTCTAACTCCTGTAAGCTTCCAGGTATTATTTTGTAAAAGAATCCTGAAATTGCTATAGATCAGCTAACACACAAGCCAGGGAAGAGCAAATTCTTCTGAAGAAGGAAAAGACAACTCCTGGAAAAGTGAAGTCAGAAATAATTAGAGGATATTTATTCTTCTCCTCAGCCCTGGGAGCTGTCTGCCCAAAGTCAGCAGCTGGTTTCATCTGAGGGAACAGATCTACTTAGTTGACAGTGTACATCTATAGACCATCAGGTGATGCCAGTAATAATAAATCACGTTACCGTTTAAAAACTCACCATATGTCAGGCATGCTACATTATCTCATTTAATCCTCACAATCACCTTACAAATTTAATCTCAATCCCAGCAGGCCCACAGAATCACCTGCAGAGATTTATAAAAACAAATGCTTAAACCCCGCCTCAGATCTACTTACTCAATCCAGGCTTGAAACCTGAACATAAGCATTTTTAGAATCCCCACGAGTTTAAGAAACTAGTGATCAAAACTACCCTTTGCTGCTCCCAGCTTCCCTTCTCTCCCCTCAGTCTTGGGATAACACCCTCATGGGTCAGAGAAGAATGTCAAGGTTGGGTGAAATATTAACGGCTATGAGCTCACCTTTACTCAATTTGAGAAACCAAGGTGGCAGCCTGGTTAGGAGAGGCCCTCAGGATCCAGTTCTGCCCACAGTCCTGCCCGGCCAACAGCTTGGAAGTTTGTGGCAACCTAAAGGCTGTGACCCTGCCTCCCTCCCCACGTTCTAGTTCTGAGCCAGGAAACAGAATCCAGCAGCTGAAAACAACCTTTAACAGCTCCCGTGGGCTCTTGGTCCAAGGAATTAAGTCTGAGGGAGCCCTCCCCTGGCCAGCAAACCTAACCACCCTAAGAGCTGAGGCCATTTCTCCTCCTCCATCACGCTATGGGTGGAAACCCAAGCTCCATTCCTGTCTGAGGCCAATCAATTAGATTCTCCAGTTAGCATATGGAAGTGGGTGCAGATTGTTTGGGATCATGCACACAGGCCCCTCAAAATTCTACTGAACATCAAGAAGACATATTACCCCAAATGTGATTTCGTTTGTCCGTGCCACAAATATTTGCCTCACACTTATACGCAAAACACTGTTAAGTGGTTGATGGAATAAAGTGAAACAACAGCTCTATCCTCAAGGACTTTATAGTTAAATGGGGGTGAAGGAAAAGTTTTAGTACAAAAAGAGCTACCATTATGAGCAGAGTATAAATGCCATGAGACCTACAACATGGGACAAATTAAGGAAAGCTTCACTAATTAGGTAGGATTTGATTTAGACATTTGACAACAGATTGGTAGGATTTCAACAGGTACAGAAGTAGGAAGAGAACATTCTAGCCACAAAGAATAGTGTGGACCTCAGGCATGGAAGTGGGAAAGTTCTTGGGTATGGTCAAAGAAGAGCTAAAACTCAACGTGACTGAAGAAAAGACAACAGGAGGGCAGCCAAGATGTCCTTTTGTCATAGGTGACAAGTTAGACTGTAAAGGCCTCGAATACCAGCCCAAGGGATCTGGCCTTAGTTTGGTGGTCAGGGACCACGCAAAGGTTATAAGCAGAGGAAGGACAGGATCAGAGGTGGGCTCCAAGAGGGATGGCCCGAAGCAAAGACATACTGGAGGTAAGTCAAGAAAGATGCTCTTGTAATGGTCCTACTCACATGCAACGAAGGCCTGCCCCAGCCGGCAGCTGTGAGAATAGAATGGAGGTGACAGAGGTGGAGGAACTACAGAGAGGACTGAGTGACATGTGGTATTAACTCTTCAATCCTGTCCTCTCAGATTTCTCCATGCAGAGATGGTCTCAGACAGGACAGGTACAACACAGATGTCCAAAATATTTATTTACACTGACCGTGGCTAGTGTCCAGGAAATACAAGAGGTCCCTATTCCTCTCCCTAATTACTGCTTACCTCACTCACACACAGTTTTGCTGGGGGTTCAAGAGGCCTCATTGCACAGAGTGGTACATGCACAATTCAGTCTTCTAAGGTCACCACTCAATGTGAACGTAGCTGTGCTTTTGGCTCCTCTCAGCTCTGAGCTGCCAGGATACCCTAATTCTGTGGCCATCTTTTCATTCTGTCTGTTTCCCCATAAGTGGTATACTTTCCCTGGATTTATTACCCTTGCTCAGTTTTTTCTACTAACCACCCTTGATAACTTTCCTAGACTCCCCTTCTGTATGGAATCAGTTTTGTCACTCCCAAAATTCCTATGTTGAGGCCTTATGACCGTTTGGAGATACAGCCTTATAAAGAGATAATTAAGGCTAAATAAGGTCACAAAGGTGGGGCCTGGCATCTTTATAAGAAGACACAGAAGTGCATGTACACAGAGAAGAGGCCATGTGAAGACACAGTAAGAAGGCCACCATCTGCAAACCAAGGAGAGAGGCCTCAGGAGAAACCAACAATGCTGGCACCTTGATCTTGGACTTCTAGCCTCTAGAACTGTGAAGAAATAAATTTCTGTTTAAGCCACATGGGCTTCTGTTATTCTGTCATGTGGTATTCTGTTACAGCAGCTCAAGACTTAATACATCTTCCAAGTAATGCTGCCCACTTGGGCTGGGTGTTAGAAAAGAAGAGGTCAAAAAAAAAACCAGGGCTTCCCTGGTGGCGCAGTGGTTGGGAGTCCGCCTGCCAATGCAGGGGACACGGGTTCGTGCCCCGGTCCGGGGAGATCCCACATGCCGCGGAGCGGCTGGGCCCGTGAGCCATGGCCGCTGAGCCAGCGCGTCCAGAGCCTGTGCTCCACAACGGGAGAGGCCACAACAGTGAGAGGTTCACGTACCGCAAAAAAAAAAAAAAATGGTGTAGTTATGAGGAATGAGATGGCAAAGTCAGTTTGAGGCAGTTTTACATCAGAGGACTTGGCAGAACATCCTGCAGGTAGACAGAAGTGTGAGCCTGGAGCTCAGGAGATGATGGACTAGAGTCCTCATGGCAGTGCTCGGTGACACAAGGGAGTGAGAACATGAAAGGAAGAGAGCCGAGGATAAAGCCTTGCATGATACCGACATCTAGGCGACAAGAAGATGAAGCTGAGAAGGAATGATCAGAAGGCCAAGACTTTACAGTCCAAGCTAAAAGAAGAATTTCAAGACAGGATAGTTAACAATGCAAAATGACGCTAAGAGGTAAAGAGAATGAAAACAGAAAATGCCGCTAAGTTTAGGAAATGCAAGTTCAGGACAGATAAGGGACTAAGAAGCAAGTGAATACTAGTAAATAACAGAGGCCATGAATAAAATTACATCTTGAAACAGATAAATGAGAGAGTTGGGATAGCAGCTTAAGGGGAAAGCAGGGTTGGTGGATGGTTTTATTTTTAATGTTTGTATATCAAGGGATGATATGGAGAGCACAGCAAATGGGTTTGGCCTTGATGAGATGGAACACCTCTACCGAGGCAGGAGAGAAGTGGAAAAAATGAGATAAAGAGGAAGACGAGGTCAATTTACCAAAACAAATCAGGAACTTCAAGAATGTGGACCAAAATCTCCACTGAGCTCAAACTGATACATCCATGAAGGTGGCCAGGAGAGGATGGTGGATTCGCTGTACTTACCGCCAAAAGACAGCCGCTATGAGGAAATAAGAGCCCAGTGTGCCAGACCTTCCAATCTCTCAAGAGAACCTGGAAGTCTAGATTTATGCAAAATGTCCCCATTTTTAAAATCTGGCATCTATTTCAAAGTTTTAAGAAACTTCACATAAAGTAACAGACTTGAATCCCTGGACGGGCAGGTTATAACCCTGGCAAAAAGGCTGTCCAAAGCCGAAGCATTATTTCACTATAATGAGTCAACGCGTTGAATAAAAATTTCTAAGAAACAACTCAGGCTAACAACTCTCTTCATTAGAGAGATAAACAGATCTCATGAATTTATAGCGGAACGATCAGCATGAATTTATAGCGGAACGATCAGCATGAATTTATAGCGGAACGATCAGCATGGTTTCTCATGGCTTCTTCTCACTATAATATTTAACAAGAATAGAAGGAGAAAGTGGTAACTTTTACCCCAAGTTGGAGCGTGACATGTTTACAAACAGAAGGCTAGGAGGTGAGGGTTTCTATGTTCACAGTGAGCCCAGAACTCATTAGAATGTGAGACAGTGGGGCCAGTGTGAATTTTGAGGAAGAGAAGCCATAAGTGTCCCCTGGGAAAGATGAAGTGCTGCAGGGACTGGCTGGGCAGGATGAATGGGGAGAGGGAAGAAGAAGGGGCTGAGGGAGCAGTTTTGCAAATTAAGGGGTTGACACAGGAAAAGTCTTCTTAAATGATGTCTAGAACAGAGTAGTTTCCAGTTAACAAAAAGTCTAAAGTGGCCATATAGGTATGCAGCTTGTGTGAAGGGAGTCTGTATTTTTATTTCCATCTTCCCTCAGCATTCTAGTTTGGGTAAATACATTAGAAAGAACAAGAGTTTTAAAGCCAAACCCACTTTTGGATTCCGGTGTCACCACTTGCCAGCTGTGAGAACATGCGTGACTTCCTTAATTCTGAGCTGGAGATAGAAATACACCTAAAACAGGAAATGCATATGGACGCAGCAAAGATTACTGAAGATGGATCATGTAAAGCAATCTAAGAATAGCATCTGGAGTAGAGAAGCCCACTCCAGGTGCCCCATCTTCCCTGCTCTCTGGTGAGAGTCCTGAGTCAATGGGAATCCCATTTCCTGTGAGGACATTTGAGCAATCTTCCTGATTTTCCTCTTGAAGCAGTCAAGAGATTGAGTGATGCACTAGGGATGGGCAGGAATCTTGATTGTCAGGCCAGGGATTCTCTATCTCCTCACTCTGGACCACCTCTGCAACGTTAGTTTTAGCTGCTGAAAAGTCAGGGCTGAGATTTTGTTCTCCATGAAATCAAGCTCAAATAATAAACTCAGATTTCCCTAAACCCAGAAGTATCATGTAAGTCTGAAAGTTAGGGAATTATAAAAATAGAACCAAATGCCATATATCGAGGAGGTATAAGATTCCAGGAAGCTTTTACAGAGCTAAGCTGACCACAGAGTCCCAACACCTGGAGCAGATGAGCTCTAATAGATGTGAGTACAAGATACACCAGCCAAGGGACCCAAGGGACAGAAAAGGGTGGAGAAGATGGAGTGAGGGAAGCATCACTTGATATACGGATGTATGGGTGGATCATGGTCACTGGGGAGTGATGAGTGAACAGGTTCACTCACCAGACAACATCACTGGATTTCCAAAAGATTAGAGAAAGGATGTGGGATAAACAGCATTCTTCTTAGAGAGGGAAAATCAGAAGGGCACTGTCATCAGTGACAGCCAGGTGCAATGACTACCATCAGGTAAGAAAATGCCCCAATATTGTCTTCTTTGTATCCCAAAATCCAGGATGTAGTGGATCATTCTATAAATACAGTTAGTCACGAGTACTCTGGACCCACCACCATCTTATCTAATAGTTAGGAATCAATGGTGCAGTCATTATCAGACCACAAAGAAAACATAGTCTCTCCTCACAAGGCACTTATGTAACCAACACCTGAGCCATGAAAAACTAAACGGTGAAAACTTAGCAAGACAGTGGGGAGTAATGTTTAATCCTAGTTACTGCAACTGGGGAAGGATATTTGTATAACCTAGGATGTAACCATAGAGTAAATTATTTCTGTTTCATTGAGGCATGAAGAGCGGGGAAGAGAGGGCAGGAACTCTCGGGTAACATTCAACTTGAATGTGACTCACTTTGCACTAAACTCCATGCTGGTTTATAAAACACTTTGAACTTCAGCAAGGAGGAAGCTTGACCAGGCATGTCTGCACATCGTACCCTTGTGAGAAATGCTGCCTCTTCAGCATTTACATGCATCCATGTCATAAGTAAGACAAAGCAATCACTAGACTTTTGTTGGAAAAATACAACTGGTGGAGACTGGTGATGTTAAGTCAGCAACTGTAGATGGTGAATTCCCTACAACCATCAGCCCTGGTCAAGGGGTTCCAGCCCTGGGTCAGGAATATCTACCTTCTATCAAAGCCTGCCTCAGAGCCTCGGGACATACTGTTTCTTCCAACAGCATAAAAGAAATCCTAGTATATCTCAGCTGGTGTTGACAGATGTCTTGAGCTAGGAGGAGATAAATGCAATTCAATTTCATCCTTCTTCAAAAATATTTTACCTAGGGCTTCCCTGGTGGCGCAGTGGTTGAGAGTCCGCCTGCCGATGCAGGGGACACAGGTTCGTGCCCCAGTCCAGGAAGATCCCACATGCCATGGAGCGGCTGGGCCTGTGGGCCATGGCCGCTGAGCCTGCACGTCCGGAGCCTGTGCTCCACGGCGGGAGACACCACAACAGTGAGAGGCCCGCAAAAAAAAAAAAAAAGAAAGAAAAGAAAGAGGTGTGGGGGACTTCCCTGGTGGTCCAGTGGTTAAGAATCCTTCTTGCGATGCAAGGGATGCCGGTTCGATCCCGGTCCGGGAACTGAGATCCTACGTGCTACAGGGCAACTAAGCCCACGTGCCACAACTAGAGAGAAGCTCATGTATATACGACAACGAAGCGAAGAGCCCACGCACTGCAAACAAAGATCCTGCATGCTGCAACTAAGACCTGATGCAGCCAAAAAATAAATATTAAAAAAAAAAAGCAAGAGGTGTGGAAATTCAAACACTCAAGTTTATTAATTTTAAATGATTAGTGTCAAAAATAGAAAAATAAGTAGGGCTCCAAAATATGTTTATGCTAATTATACTTTCCCACTGTGATGGTTACTGTTTGGTCTTAGGTAGCCATAGATTTCAAGTGTGGGAAATTAATGAAATGTGTTCCAACGGAGAAGGGTGATCATAGGACCAGTGAGTAATTCTTATTTCTCATCTATGATAAGGAATGGAATCCGCTTATCTTGAAGTTCTTTTGGCCTGCTGGTACTAAATGTCGTTTCCCCCTACCCACGCATCATGAATGATACTTTGTCCTATATGGTAGGACTCTTGGTTGGAGTTCAAGACCTTCCCCTCTCTACTTGCTTATCTACGAGTTCCGCAAGTTGGGAAAGAGATAAAGTCGATATCGTGTGGACACAGAGGTGCCCTCGGAGAAAGGATATCCTTGTGCTGCTGATAGAATTGGTACCTGAAAATAGCCGAGGGTTGGCTGGAACAAGAGTATCTCCCAAAACTGGCGTCTTGTTTTACAAGGCCTTTTGAACTTGCATTTCTGCACCCTCGCTCTTTTCCTATGTATCCAGCCTCTAGGTTCTCCCAGCCACTGCCCCAAGACAAACTTCCTGATCTTACTCTCACCATGTTAGTCTCTAAAAACAACATTTAAGGGCTTCCCTGGTGGCGCAGTGGTTGAGAGTCCGCCTGCCGATGCAGGGGACACGGGTTCTGCCCCGGCCCGGGAAGATCCCACATGCCGCGCAGCGGCTGGGCCCGTGAGCCATGGCCGCTGCGCCTGCGCGTCCCGGAGCCTGTGCTCCGCAACGGGAGAGGCCACAACAGTAAGAGGCCGGCGTACCGCAAAAAAACAAACAACATTTAAGAACCTAAAGTCCAGACTCCTTTCTCAGGCTTTGAGGTTCAACATAATCCAGCCCGACTCCATCCCCCTCTGCTCCCCAGGCGATACCAAACTGGCCCACGTGCAGTCACCCACACCCAGCCTGCCCTTCGCTCACACCACATGCTCTGCCTGAAATACCTGCCCCCACCCTCCGATTACTTATTTATAGTAGGTCACATTTTTTCCAAGTGAATGAATTCAAGACCTATTCAAGGCTCAGTTCAAATTTTAGGTTCAAATATAAATTTGAATTAAGTTCAAATATAAATACAAATCCTTCCCCAACCACCACAGTCTGAAGGAATCACTCCAGCCTCTAAATTTCAAGTACCATTTATATAATCAACAACTTACATTGAGTACCTACTACCGAGGCTCAACCCAGATTAGACACTGCTCTGCCCTCACAGAGCCCGGAGTGAAGTGGAGAAAGTTATAGACACAACTACCAAACACGGGTGCTGGAATATGGAAAAGAAAATGTTTGTTATTGTTATACACACTTATTGAGCTCCTGCTAGGCTCCAAGCGCCAGCCTAGGTTACCTTTTATGAGTTCTCATTTAATGTTAATGGTCCATTTTACAAGAAAAAGAAGTCCCTGAAAATATAAAAGTTGGTTTCCCATAGCTATTTGGATAAGCAACAGAACCTGGATTCAAACCCAGTTGAGTCTGGGTTCCTCCCCCCAGCCTCCCAACCTTGAGGGCTGTGTTAGGGAACCAAAGTAGTTAGACTTGGAGGGGGAAGGCATCCCAGGCAAAAGGAGTAGCACAGGGATGTTCAGGGGTGGTGACTGGTTCCCAAAGCCCAGAGAATAGGCATATGTTGAAAGTAAGAAGCGGGTCAGGTTAGACTGGGAAGCACTGTAGACTCAGTTCTATAGACTACAGAGGAGCTTCAGTGTTTATGTCCTGTGAGGCTTGGCCATCTCAGACCACAGCTGCCATTGAGTTGACGAGGGACTCTCTTTCATATTTATCAAAACTCCTTCCCACTGCCTGGGTTCCTTCCTTCCCTGGGGCCATGCCCATCATAAAGCTGTCTGAAGATCATCAGGACAGTAGCACTTAAGGTGCACAAGACACTGTGAGCTTCTCCGATCTCATCCTCATTAAGAACTAGGTTCTATTATGCCCATTTGACCAATGAGGAAATAAGAGAGGGAGAATACATCTGCTCTGGAATTCAGGTTTCTGATTTTTAATCATTGAGCCATGATACCCACCAGGCAAAGAGATTATCATGAAGGGCCAAGGAAAGGAGCTGCTGAGATCTCGAGGAAAATACATCTAGCTCTACCTTGCTACTCTCATCCAACTCCTATGCAACAAATGTGAAAATCATTTAACCAGGGTGTGACCGGAGACACCCATTCCCACCTGATCAGACTCGGGGCCTTAGGTGCCTGAGAGACTATCAGAGTTCTTCAACCTCGTCTTTGATAAGAGCATTTTATCCAAACGTATTGACTCCATGCCTGTGGCTCCTTCCCTGCCACACTAACTTCCATTTATCATAATAGCTAAGCATCTACTCTACACCAGGTATTGTTCTAAGAACTGGTATTACAGCAGGTAACACAAAGGACAAGACCCCTGCTCTCTTGAAGTTTAACGTCTGCCAAAGGGTGACAAAAAGTGCAGAAGATGACTTCTGATGATAAAGGCTACAAATGATGAGATGCAGTGGTGAGGTGGAGGGAGGAAGCTAAATTTAAAAGCCATTCCTGGGGAGGTAACATTTTAATTCCTAACCAAATGACAAGCAGGAGCCAGCCTTCAAAGCTCCAGGATCTATTGTACTTGGTGGGCTGAAAAGGACATTCGTGATCATTTAGTCTCAACTCTTTATTGGTAAATGAGTAAATAGAGGCTCGATGAGATTAAAAGACAAGATCCCCCAGCTGACGGCAAGGCTGCCCCACTGTTCCACAGAGCCCTTGGAAAGACACATTTGAAATGTAAGCACAGGGGTCTCCCTGGTGGTGCAGTGGTTAAGAATCCGCCTGCCAATTCAGGGAACACGGGTTTGATCCCTGGTCCGGGAAGATCCCACATGCCGCGGAGCAACTAAGCCCGTGCGCCACAACTACTGAGCCTGCACTCTAGAGCCCACAAGCCACAACTACTGAGCCCATGTGCCACAACTACTGAAGCCTGCGCACCTAGAACCCGTGCTCCGCAACAAAAGCCACCACGCACCTCAACGAAGAGTAGCCCCCAGTCGCCGCAACTAGAGAAAGCCCACGTGCGGCAAAAAGACCCAACACAGTCAAAAATAAATAAATTAAATAAATAAATTTTAAAGAAAAGAAATGTAAGCACACTTGTGGTTATGCATGAACACATATTTATAATGTTATTTTCAATACAGCCTTGGGGAAAAGATGAGAGTCTTTGATAGACAATAAAATTGAGTCTCTGGTTGGTGAAGCGACTTGTCTAATGGCCCGTTACAAACAACTGAATCAAAACCCAAGTTATTTGTATTCCAGTCCCATGTTCTTTCTACAGGATGAGAAACGGCTGTCTAGCCAGTGGTCTATGAACATAGGACATCATTACTAGCCACTTCATGGTTTATGATACAAAGAGCAAACAAAAGAGTCAAAGATAAAAACAATTCACTTTGTCATAACACACAAACTCAAAGTCCCTGAGTTATTTGCTGCAGGGAAGAACATGTGATTCCAGGTGACTAGACAACCGTGGCCTGAGACAAAGATCCCCTGTGACTTTTGGAAAGGGGACTGAGAGCTCATGGGTGCAACATTGCAGGGACTATAATTAAAGAGGAACGTGTTCCTGCAGAGCCAGCCCAGATCAGGAGTCTCCTTAGCTGGGAAGCCCTGAGATGACAGTCACATTTAAATCCCTTGACCACTTCTGCTTAGGAAATAAGCTACTAGTGGTTCCCAAACCTACCTGCCCACAAGAGTCATCTGGGGAGGGAGTGGGGGAGATGTTGGGGGGAAAAAAAAAAAGATTTTTCAGGACCTCACAAGACCCAAAGAACTAGACACTCCAAAAGCAGAGCCTGGGGATCTGTGTTTTAAAATTCAGCCAGCCTAGAAATCCGCTGGTTTCTCCACAATTCTCAGCGCTATAATGTGATAAAAAAAAGAGGAGAGACGCATGTTTTTATTATCCAGTGAGAAAGTTGTTAGGTTGTATCCTTTAAGGGCTGCTTCCAGAAGAAAATCTTTACTACCCAAAGCCCTTGTACAGTGGGAAGGTCCTGTGAGGGAGAATCTCCCCGCGACCTGTGAAGTCTGTTGTCTCACTCCCTTTGGCTGTACATCGAACCCCCATGCAACCCTGGGAAAGCTTTTTCTCAGGATCAGTTTACCAATTCCTTTGTGAAGCAGACCCCAGCCTGCCAAGGTCGGGGCGTCTCAAGCAGAGAGAACCTCAGAGTGTGGAGAATCCCTCCACCTCAACCCCAACACCACCTGGCTCCTTCCCCACCAGCCTCTCTTCTGCCCTGGACAGCCAGCTACTGTGTAGAAAAGGAAAAGGAGGAAGAAGGGGGTTCGGGCCCAGGTGGTCAGTGCCCTCCGTCACAGGGAAGCCGACTCATTTCTTACCTGGGTCCTGGAAGAAGAGGAGTCACTGGGTTCACCAGGGAATTCTCTCTCTGCTGGTGAGCTCTAGTCTTGGAACTCGCTGGACTTTGAGCAAAGGTTGATTTAAAAGCTGATGTATTTAACAGGGACGTGTGGTCTGAGTTCAAGTGACCTCTGTCCTGCTTCCTGCCAACTGGCTGGGCCCTGAGCTGGGCAAACCTGGAAAACCCTCAGCAAACCCGACCCGACGCTCCGGCCCACCTGCCTAGTGATGCCGGGCGCCCTGCTGTCCCCACCCCACCCCACTCCCTCCCTCCCGGAGAAAAGGAGGGGAGAGGGGGAGGCCAGTTAGGGAGGAGGGGCCTTCCTCGGCTCTCTGCCCTCGGCAGATGCCTCAGTCACACCCAAGCAGCACCCAAAGCCTCGGGAGCCTCCACCATCCCCCATGGCGAGGGCAGGGCTGAGGACCATCACCTGACCATCCTCGAGCCCTGAGGTCTTCTTGGGGAGCAGTACCTGTGTCACCCCCACCCAACAGGAGGCCAGCAGGTCAAGGAGTCCCAGTAAATGGAGCAAAGCCCCTCGCACGCCCATCCTTCCTCCTCCTCCGCCTGCCTGTGAGTTCTTACTTGCATGTTCCCTAGAAGTTGAGCCAGTAAAGCCCCTCCCTGCTCTCATTTCCCAGCTCCCTTCCTCTTCTCAGACACTCTCTCCTCTTTCTTTCTCTCTCACCTGAGGGTGCTCTGTCTCTATTCTCCAACAGTTGCCTTCCCCGTCCACGCTCAGAACCTCTCACGCAAGCCCTGCTGGGCAGGTGGAGGTACTTGCTGCAACTCCTGGGCCAGTGCCTGGGCAGCGGGCTGGCATCTGTGCTCAGTCCCAGACACGAGCAGCTGACCCCTGTCAGCAGCACCCACACAGGCAAACCTAGGGCTGGGCTTCTCACTGACCTCGATCCTCAGCCCACACTGGAAATCAGGGCAAGAGATTGCTCCAAGCAGTGAAGCAAAGCGAACCACAGGCTGAGGACAGGGTAGCCTTGCCCTCCTCCACCCATGCTCCAAGGGCCTCTTGTCATTGCTGGGTCTTGGCTGCCCTGGGGTGAAGGCATGGCCGGAGCCAGGGGGTAAATGGTGGTCAATGACAAACATCTGAGCAGCTAACTCATACCAGATTACCTCTACCTTCACTCCATACTCCCTGGGCCTCCTGTATATCTTCCAAAGTGGAGGGTAGAAGGGGAAAAGTTTGGATTTAAGATCTGAACACCTGGGGACTTCCCTGGTGGCACAGTGGTTAAGAATCCGCCTGCCAATGCAGGGGACACGGGTTTGAACCCTGGTCCGGGAAGATCCCACATGCCGCAGAGCAACTAAGCCCGTGCGCCACAACTACTGAGCCTACGCTCTAGAGCCTGCAAGTCACAACTGCTGAGCCCACGTGCCACAACTACTGAAGCCCGCACACCTAGAGCCCATGCCCCACAATAAGAGAAGTCACCGCAATGAGAAGCCCGCACACCACAATGAAGAGTAGCCCCCACTCGCCACAACTAGAGAAAACCTGCACACAGCAACAAAGACCTAATGCAGCCATAAATAAATAAATATTTTAAAAAGATGTGAACACCTGGGTTCAAATTTTGACTCCATCGGGCTTCCCTGGTGCCCAGGTCTGGGAGGATCCCACATGCCGCGGAGCGGCTGGGCCCGTGGGCCATGGCTGCTGAGCCTGCGCGTCCGGAGCCTGTGCTCCGCAACGGGAGAGGCCACAACAGTGAGAGGCCCGCGTACTGCAAAAAAAAAAAAAAAAAAAAATTTTGACTCCATCACTTCCCAAGTGTTTGATCTACAGGAATTCTTTGTTTTTTTAAATTGGAGAAACTTTTTTATATTGAATCAAAATATCTCTCATTTCTGTCCCTGAGTCCTGATGGCTCCCTCTGAGCTACACTAAGTCTACTCTTTATTCTACATAGCAGCCCTTCAACTATTTGAAGGCTGATGTATCCCCCATAAGCCTTCTTTTCTCTGGGTAGCAGTGGATACCCCTCATTCCTTCAGGTGGTTTGCCTATGTCATGACTTCAAGACTTCTTGCCCTGGGTCCCAGCCAACTTGTCAACGTCCCTTTTAAAATCAAAGGCCTAAAGGGAAAACTTGAAGGTGAGGGAATTGTCCTATATCTTGAGTGTGGGGTGCCTATGCAATTGTCTACGATTACCAAATTTCACCAAACTATACACCTAAAATGGATGAATTGTACTGCATCTAAATAATGCCTCAATTTTTAAATTAAGGAGCCGAAATCAGTAGAATTTATTCTTGAAACTTCTAAAATGAAAAAAGTTGGATGATCAAAAGAAAAGGCAGGACTTCCCTGGTGGTCCAGTGTTTAAGACTCTGCGCTTGCAATGCAGGGGGCACAGGTTCAATCCCTGGTCAGGAAACTAAGATCCCACATGCCACGGGGTCAAAAAAATAAAAAGGCAGCCTTCACAGTGGAGCTTACACTCAGCCCCCAATCAAGAGACTTCTCAAACTCACCCTTCACCGCAGTCCAGGTGGGATAAATAACCACAAGCCTTCAAACTGGGAATAGAAGAGGCCTTGAAATATAGAGACAGTGCTGGTTCAAAGTTAAATAGAAATGAGCGATTGTTTGGTTGTTGTTTTTTTAATGACAAAACTCTTTCCCACCGTTATGTGGAACTGAATGAGATTTACCAGATCAGTGGCTCTGATCTGGTTAATGCAGAAGGGAAAATAACATTGTCTATTGTGTGTCTGGTAAGGCTTTATATCTATTATTCTGTTAACACTCAGCATGATCTTATGAGACAATATCTCCATTTTACAGATAAGAAGGCTTGAATTCATCTGGTTAATTACCCTGTCTGAGATCTCCTGGCTCAGAAGGCTTAAAGAGCCTGTCTGTCTCCTTAGGTGGTACTGTTTTGCCTCTATAATAAGGCTTCCCACTATCCAGGGAAGGAATGTGCTCTACTCCCCTAAAGGTACTCAAGCAGAGGCTGATGTTGACCTGTGTCACGTTACAGAAGGACGTCTTGCATTGTTAGGAGACTGGAGTAGGAGATTCCTTGGATTGCTTCCAACTCTAAGGTTCTGTGAACCTAAATGCTGTGGGTCCTGCCCATGACGGTATAGTTGAGTCCTGCCCTGGTGTGTGCGTAGAGGACATGCAGGTAAGAGTTACGAGCATGGGGTTTGGCATCAGATGCTGATGCCATTAATGGCAGATTTAAGATCTTAAATCTGCCATTAATAGCTTTATATTTTTTATTGTGAGCTCAAGTTTGTCTGGGCTTTATCTCTGGAAACCTTGACAGCGTGGGTGGAGGGTTTTCTGTTGTTTTTGTCAAGCAGCACCTCTTCATACTCCTAGAATGATGAGGAAAGGCACCAAAAACCTGGGGTCAATTTATGTTACTTATTTGCCTTAGTGTTCCCAGATCATGAAAATAATTAATGTCAGTTAAAGCGCTAGCACCTCCTAAAGGCAGATCTGTGGTTGGGAATTTGCAAGAGAGGATTCTTTTTTCTCTCCAGAGTCCAGGCCAAGACAGATGGTTTCCTTGTTATTCCTGATCTGCTTTACCCTGTCCTGTTTTTTCCATAAACATATCTCCTTTTATCATATTTATATGCTTATTAATTATTTTCTGTCTCTTCCCCACCAGAATATAAATTCCCCAGGGGTAGGGATTTGTACTTGTTTTGTCACTGTATACCCAGTGCCTGGAATATAAGCCTAGCTTATAGCAAGCTTTCCAAAAATGAATTGAATGAGTGAGTGAAAAATGAATCTCCTTTTGTCAACAGGACTGCTTTTTATCCCACCCTTTCACTGAGAGTGTAGCCTTCTGAGGGTCTGGTGTCCATGCAGGGTCTCAGTTTCTAGGTCTTTTCTCTTGTCCCAAAGTGACCCTGCAAAACAGATTGCTTGGTTACTGGTTTTCAGCTTTCTCTTCACTTCTGGAACTTAGAGATTTATTTCCTTTCATCCACATTCAACTACCTATTTGAAAAAAAGTTTGGTATATTTTACCCAGTATTTCTACGAACTTTGTAGAGAAAGGGTTTTCAGATTATCTAGTCTTCCATGTTTCCAGAAATGATTCTATCGCTTAGCAGTTACTTTTCCTCTCAAAACTCCAGCTTTAGACAATACTACAAAGCTACAGTAATCAAAACAGCATGGCATTGACACAAAAACAAACATATGGATCAACGGAACAGACCAGAGAGCCCAGAAATAACCCACACACCTATGGTCAATTAATCTTCAACAAAGGAGGCAAGAATATACAGTGGAGAAAAGACAGTCTCTTCAGCAAATGGTGTTGGGAAAGCAGGACAGCTGCATGCAATTCAATGAAGTTAGAACACAGTCTCACACCATACACAAAAATAAACTCAAAATGGCTTAAAGACTTAAATATAAGACATGACACCATAAAATTCCTAGAAGAGAACATAGGCAAAATATTCTCAGATATAAATCATAGCAATGTATTCTTAGGTCAGCCTCCCAAAGCAAAAGAAATAAAAGCAAAAATAAACAAATGGGACCTACTCAAACTTATAAGCTTTTGCACAGCAAAGGAAACCATAAACAAAATGAAAAGACAACCTACAGACTGGGAGAAAATATTTACAAATGATGCAACTGACAAGAGCTCAATTTCCAAAATATACCATCAGCTTATACAGCTCAATATCAAAAAAAAAAAAAAAAAAAAAAACAACCCAATCAAAACATGGGCAGAAGATTTAAATAGACATTTCTCCAAAGAAGACATACAGATAGCCAAAAAGCACATGAAAAGATGCTCAACATCGCTAATTATTAGAGAAATGCAAATCAAAACTACAATGAGGTGTCACCTCATACTGGTCAGAATGGCCATCATCAAAAAGTCTACAAATAATAAATGCTGAAGAGGGTGTGGGGAAAAGGGAGCTCTCTACACAGCTGGTGGGAATGTAAATTGGTACAGCCACTATGGAGAACAGTAGGCGGTTCCTCAAAAAACTAAAAATAGAACTACCCTATGATACAGCAATTCCACTGCTAGGCATATATTTGAAGAGAATGAAAACATTAATCTGAAGGATACATGCACCCCAATGTTCATAGCAGCATTATTAACATAGCCAGGATATGGAAGCAACCTAAGTATCCATCAACAGATGCAGGAAAAAAGAAGATGTAGTATAGATAATGGAATATTATTTAGCCATAAAAAAGAATGAAATTCTGACATTTGCAACAATGTGGATGGACCTAGAGGGCATTATGCTTCGTGAAATAAGTCAGAGAAAGACAAATTCTGTATGTTATCACTTATATGTGGAATCTAAAAAATAAAACAAATAAATGAATATAATAAAACAGAAACAGACTCACAGATATAGAGAACAAACTAGTGGTTACTAGTGGGGAGAGGAAAGGGGAGTGGGGCAAGATAGGGGTATGGGCTTAAGAGTTACAAACTACTATGTATAAAATAAATAAGTGACAAGAATATATTGTACAGGGACTTCCCTGGTGGCGCAGTGGTTAAGAATCTGCCTGCCAATGCAGGGGACACTGGTTCAAGTGCTGGTCCGGGAAGATCCCACATGCCACAGAGCAACTAAGCCCGCGAGCCACAACTACTGAGCCTGCACGCCACAACTACTGAAGCCTGCGCACCTAGAGCCCATGCTCCACAACAAGAGAAGCTACCGCAACAAAGAGTAGCCCCCGCTCGCTGCAACTAGAGAAAGCCGGTGCGCAGCAACGAAGACCCAACTCAGCCAAAAATAAATAAAAGTAAATTTATAAAAAAAGAAAAGAATATATTATACAGCACAGGGCAAGATAGCCATTATTTTGTAATAACTTTATTTTTTTTTCTCTTTTCTTTTGGCAGCATGGTGCAGCACGTGGGATCTTATTTCCCTGACCAGGGATCTAACCAGAGCCCCCTGCAGTGGAAGCGCAGAGTCTTAACCACTGGGCCACCAAGGAAGCCCCACATAATAACTTTAAATGGCATATAATCTATAAACATATTGAATCACTACGTTGTATACCAGAAACTAATATAATATTGTAAATCAACTGTAGTTCAATTAAAAAAAAATTCCAAGGCTATGCCCTTTCTACTACCAGTCTGCCTGGTTTAGTACAAGATTCTAGCCTCCACCCTTCACATTTGAGATATTCCCTGATATGCTCAAATTTTTGCTCCAACTTCAGATCTGATTATCCTTGTCTTTTTAGCAGCTCATTAACTTACTCAGAGCCTGACATTTTAAGCTCCAGTGGTTTTCTGTCCCTGACCTGAGTCAATGTTTATGACAATCTCCCCTTTTACTCCCTATGTTACTCTGGCCTTATCCAACACCTGAAGAAGCAGTCTGTGTAGTCTGCATACCTTTGGAGGGATTTATTAGGCCAGGGTCCAGATGCAGAACTGAGATAAATGTTTTACAGCAGTGAGAGGCAATGGGCAGGAGGGAGGGCAAAGCCGTGGTCCTCGGCTGGTTCACACATTGTGGCCCCACATGACTGCTGATCTAAACTTTCTAGTTTTTTTCAGCAACCAGGTAGCAGGTCAGGGCAGGCCTGAGGACCCCTGGAGAGCTGTGACTTATTAATACTTGCAAGCTGGCTGCAAAGGATACTTTAGTAGTCATTCCCTCCCTCTTCCTTTTCCCAGCTGAGGGGTCAGAATACACAGTATTTTTCCACTGGGGGGAAGAAAACTGACGTGCAGAGCGAGAACAGGCCATGTCCTGGGTTCCTGAATGTACCAAAGTTTGGGCACTCTCGGAGTATGGATTAAGGTCTCTACTTGCCTCTTTCTGAAAGACACAGAAATGGAGGATCGATGGTCCTTGGGAAGTTCGGACCCTGTCTGAAAGAGCAAGTTTCTCAGGGACCCCAAAGGGACAAGCTTAGGGATAGGAAAACAGCAAGGAAAGTGCCAGGGATCTCAAGGCCAAAGCCTCAGCCTGACTCCAGTCCTCACAGAGAGACTGGGGACCATCCTATCCATGGGTGAAAGGCCAGTGAGAGAGAATCAAGACAAGGAACAGCCTAGTGGTCCCAAGTCTGTGGCATGATTTAAAAGACACCCCTTAAAAAAATAAATAAATTTTTAAAAATTAAAAAAATAAAAATTAAAAAATAAAAGACACCCCTGCCTCAAAGTATTGCCTCCTTCAGGATGGTCCCAGGACTTCCTGACACTCTAGTTTGGAGAACAAAGGAATTCATGTGCACCCTGTTTTTCCCCATTGCTTAGAATTCTGACATGCCGGAAAAAACAAAAAACCCCACGATACTCATTATCCACTGAAGACAGTACATCTTCTTCTCAAAAGCCCAAGTCAGATTAAGGATGATCCCATCTGATCTGCCTCAGCCAGCTATGGGAGTGCTGAAATTCTACCCTCAGCAGTGGATCCTCTGCTATACACTATCTTTTCCTTTCCCCTACATCAGACTGGAAATATTCCAGAGCACAAAATGTGAAGTCCCTGATTCAAAGACTTGGGCATCAGGAAGTCCTGGGATTCTTAGCGGCTGTGGGAAGGCTGAAGAAGTGCAGATGTCACAAGATGTGTGAGGCTACTTTCTTCAACTCCCTTGGCCAAAGACAAAGCTTGGCAGGAGGCTTAGCGAGGAGCTCAGCACTGGGACTCACAAGACTGCAGCTTGTGGGGCAGCTCTCAAGGGGCGATAATCGGAGGAGGACGGGGATCTGCAGCTCTAGAGCCACGTGCTACACGACATTGGCATCCAACAGGCAGGGAGATGCCGAGAGGAACCATCTTCCTATTTGCTCATACAGCACAGTGTGGCTTTGCGGTGGCGGTGAGGGGACATCCCAGCCCAGAAGACAGACAGAGCTGCAACTGCAGCCATTTCTGCCATCAAGCTGCTGTGTCCTGGAGAAGCTCAGGTTATCCCCATACAGATCTGCGTGTGGAGCAGGTGGCAGTGTTTGGGCTGCCGAGCCAGCAGTTCTGCAGGAGGGAGGCCTGGCTGCAAAGGAACTGCTGTCCTCTGTGACCAGGAAGAGACAAAACAGACTCTCCCTCATACCAGTGAGTTGGGCAGACAGATTTTCTCTGCCTTCTATTTAAAAGACAGAACTTGAGGTCAATATTCCCAGTGAGCCATTCACTACAGGCTGGAAGTTAGAATTGCAACTGAGAGGTGCTGTTCTCAGGGCCTGCCCTGTCGCCCTCATACCCACACCCCCAAAGCTGCCACCACGTCCCCACAATAAAACAGCCCTGATTCCCTCCTCTTATGATATTACCAAGGACTCTGGGCAAGAGGCCAGTGGAGACAGCGGCGGGATTGAAATGCCTACACGGCTTTGCTCTAAGTGCCCTCTGGCCCTGAGGTTTGGTTTCCTTCCAGAAAACTATTGGCTGTGCCAGAGGGGTCAGTTCGCACTTTCCCAGGGAGACTCTGGGTCCCCCACCAGGCCCGTGGAGCCAGGAAAGGCTGAGGGCAAGGCAGAGAAGGGGAGTAGATCCCTTTTCTCTGTCAGCCTCTGACGTGCTTCCTTACATGGCCTGTCACCCAGGTTGCCGACTGTCACGCCCGTCACAAAGCAAGTGTAAGCCCCAGATCAGACCAAGGTTCAGAGGTGCTCTCCCCACCCAACACCCCACACACTCACACACAGTAAGAGCCATGTGTAGATGCAGCCAGGTGAGCCTCAAGGGGAAATGTGCCAGAATAACAAAATTTACTCTACATGCAGATGTGGTCTCAGGCATCTTCATTGCCTAAAAGTCTGACGTGGTGGAGTGAAATGTGGAAATTAGTCACAAAAGCTAAAGTGATCTTTGGCTGCAGTGAATATACTAAGCTCTGACTATGCTGAGGCCGGTGGCAGGTCTGAGACCCACACACACTTGACAAGGGAACTTTACAAACTAGACTCCGGAGGAGAGTAGCAAGGATGAAGGAAATATTGACACTGTGCCATAAGGAAGAGTTGAAGGAACAGGATATTTAGCCCAGAAGGGAGAAATGTTAGCTAGAATGATCAGCTTTCTTCACAGATTTGATGAGACCCCATGTAGAAAAGGAAAGCCAATATGATGCTAATTGGCCAATATGATGCTAATATGATGCTAATAGCCAACATTTATTGAGTACTTACTATGTGCCAAGCACCAGGCTAATTATTTTACACACATTTTGTCATTTAATCTAAACATCAGTGCTATTACTAGTCCCACTCTACAGATGAGGAAAATTCGGAGAGGTTGAGAGTCTTGCCCAAGGTCACATACTTAGTGGTAGAGTCAGCAGGTGAGCCCAGGCCTGAGACTTAACCACCATCCAGAGACATGTTCTGTGTGGAGCCCTTGGCAGAACGAGACGCAGTGGTTGCAAGTGAAAGTGAGGCAGATCTGAAGGTAACATGAGAAAGAATTTTTAAACAACTGGAGGCAACAAAGAACAGTGGGCGGGTGCTTTGGGTGGTCATGAGCTACACACCACTAGAGAGATGAAAGCAGGGCAGGCAAGAGGTGTTAGTAAGACAGTTTGCAAGGAGAATTACAGCGGCAGCAACAGCACCTGGGAACTTGCTAGGAGTACAAATCCCTGGACCCCACCGCAGCCCTACTGAATCAGAAACTCTGTGACTGGGCCCAGACACCTGTATTTTAACAAGCCGTCCAGGTAATTCTGATACACGCTCAAGTTTGAGAACCACCGGCATAGAAGTTTCTGCACCCGGCGAGGGACTGGACTAGCTGACGGTGTTAGTTCCTTCTGTCTCTAAGACCTCACAGTTCTGTAGAAGCAAGATACAAATATGATTTAACATCTAACCGGATTTTCTTTTAACATTGAGCGCATTCTAGTAATATCTTGGAAACAATATATCAGCTGCTAAATTGTGTGACTGGACTCAGGTAACTTAGACATCCCAAGGCTGACAAAATTAATATTTGGAAGGCTGTGGGCAAGGGGCTGCCCCTCCAGCCCCCCACCCCCGACCAGGAAGCAGCCTACATTCTAGCCACCTGTCGCTCCACGGGTTTCCAAACAAGCCCCGAACGTCCCCACTCCTTGTTCGTTCCTGTTGTTCCTCTATCTGAAAAACACTTACCTTTTGAAATCCTCCCTTCTCTGAAAGCTCAATTCAAATGTCACTGTCCGTGAAAGTTGCCGACAGTATCTGGTGCACGGGGCAGCCTTCCTTCCCTCTCTCCTTCCTGGGTTTTGTCTCACTTCTGGGCAACTCGCAGCACCTAGAGCGGTCAGCCTCGTCTCACAGGGGTGGAGCCTCTCAGCAGAGCGGCGTTCTCCTGGCGCTTAGTCATGTGAGCCCCCCAGCACCTACCATTCGATGATGCTCAATGAGGAGGGATCAGAGGCAACGTTTTAGGAAAATGATGTATGCAACTATTTACAAGATGAACCGATGCTGCCTGACGGGTGAGAAGGGAGCCCTCTGTGATTCAGTTTCAAGTCCTGAGGTCTTTGCAGAACTTTGAGGGTTTTGCAATAACCACTGTGAATGCATGTGTGTGCTGCCGGGATGAAGGTGCCCCACCTTCACGCAGCTACAGCCCTGTTATCTTCAACTCCTCTTCATGTTCGTAACAATCTTCGTTGCATAATCTCTGGATGATGTGAAATACTGAATGCCCTCTCAGCCAACCTTCCAAGTATCCCACAGAGACAAGCATGGACAAAACTCCTTTTTAGAGAACAGGGAGGTCATAAATTAGACCACGAGTGTAAGGACAGCAAAGAAGGATACTGGGTCACCAGATACCAGGCCCAGTTTAACAGCTTATGTCTGCAGGGCTAGGTGTCCTGTGGGCTGTGGTGGACTGGCCCTGTGACCAGGATGCTGGTGAGAGACAGGGAAATGGGATGAAAGACCCCCCTCCCCAACAAGGTTTTCTGTACCCCAGGCTCCTGGAATTGACTCATTCTACTGTGATACCTGAATACTTTGGTGGAGTAACGAGGTGTTCCTTATGTCTGTCTCACCTGACAACACTTAGGAGGATGGCTTCAATGGGGCCGCGTGAAAGGACCTCAAACCCCAGAAGTCCTATTACAATTTTGGAGCAGGGAGGCACAGAGCACTACAAAACAGGAATTCCCTGTCCACACAAGGGTGAAAGGGACTCTAGATTAGTCATGAAAAATTTCCCCCAACCCCACTTGGCCTCCTGGGTAGCACAGCACTGGTTGGCAATCATGACAGGTGTTTGCTGTAGAACCAGGAGACTGCCTGTTGTGCTGGGTCCCCTCTGGCACAGAGCCTGGCCCACTCTTGCAGAGGTTAGAACCCAAAGCTTTTCATTCTCAGACCAATGCTCTTTCCACCAAAGTGCACAAGCCTAGAATTTAGGAATAATCGTTGCAATCTCCCCGGCCATCAACAACCAAGGAGGAACAGAACAGAACAGAAATGGGTGAGGGGGTCACAAGTGAAGAAATAAGGTCAGTCATCCATCCCTTCACCCGTACATACAGGACCATTTTGGCCGCCCTCACCCCTCATCTCCCCTGCTCCCCCAGCCTCCCTGCATCGCTCCTAGCCCATCTTCCCCTTCATCCTGCAGCAGCTCTGTTCTCTGTCCTACTTCTAAGCAAAGTCTTCTCTCAAGAAAAGACTAGGCACCTTTCTTTATACTTGAGGGCACATTCTGTCCTTATATCTTCTAGTTATTCTATTATCAGTCTTATCCTTATTATGAACTATCAAGTGAAAAAGCTTTCTCCCCCAAGGTGAAGAAAATAATTTCAAAGAGTGGTTTTTCTCAGCCCTTTCAGCACATTAGTCTATTTCTAACATGCAACAAAAGAAAAAAAAAAAAAGGAAAAGGAAAAGGATAAAATGGCAAAGGAGGACACGGAGGAGAGAGAGGAGAGAAACTTTCACAGTAAGGGTGGAGGAGAGCAGCAGGAAGACCCCTGACTGCTAAAAAAGAACCCATTCTCTGGCTTTCAAAGACCATAACTACCAGTAATGAAGGCACCTGCAATGACAGACGTGGGGGATGGAGTTTCAACAAAAATGAACAAGTCAAGGGCTGAGACCTCATTCAAAGTGCTTTCACCAGAGCCCCCAGCCTGAGAGCAGGAAAGAAGAATTTCTGTCCTGAGGTAAAGAGCCCCACTGGGGACCTGGGGTCTGGGAGCAGGGATGGGACAGTTGACAGGACTGCTCAGGCAAGGACAGGCTTCCAGTGAGGTCCCTGAAAAACCCCGTTTCTTGAAATGTTCTTTGCCCCCGGAAGCCTGGGAAGAGAAGTGTTCCGCATGCCCACGGGGCTGGCATGCTCGCTCTTCTCCAGGGGGCTTTCAGGGATACAGCCTGTTCTGACAATATCCTCAAGTGGGAAAGAACCACACTGTGTGTTCATGGGAGGGAAATCCAGGTGAACTCCTTGAAGTAACTGCACCTGAGAAAGCCTAAATTCCTTGTGCTGTTTTAAATCCTCCAGGCTAATTTCAGTCTTCTTGGGGGATGAATGACAAATGGTTGTTCTTATCAATGAAGAGGAGATAGTTACCAGAGGAAAATTACCAAGGTTTGAATAAACTCTCCTCTGGATCCCTCAAAGCCTGGCCTGGGAAAAGCCACTGGGCTCCATGGAGCTTGGTGCTCGCCGTGTGAGGCACCTTGAGGGAAGCTCACATCCCAGATGTATGCTCTGGGGGTGATGCAAAAAAGGGAGACTTTGGGTCACTGGCATGTTTTTGGCAGAGTAAACCTGGGGATTCCAGGGTGAAGATAATGGTTTGGAGATAGTTTTCCCCAAGTTCCAGAGTTATACACTTTAGTGGGAAGACCCTTCACATAGAAATCAGGAGACCTGGTTACCTCAGTTTCCCTACATGCAAAATGAGGACCCTGTCCTGCAGGAGCCCTTAACTGAGGGTCCATGGGATCGTGAATCGGGGGGAAACATTACATCTTTTTTTAACTTTTTTTTCTCGGTACGCGGGCCTCTCACTGCTGTGGCCTCTCCCGGTGCGGAGCACAGGCTCCGGACGCGCAGGCTCAGCGGCCATGGCTCACGGGCCCAGCTGCTCCGCGGCATGTGGGATCTTCCCGGACCGGGGCACGAACCCGTGTCCCCTGCATCAGCAGGTGGACGCTCAACCACTGCGCCACCAGGGAAGCCCAACATTACATCTTTATTTTCACCAGTCTCTAGTTGAAAGCATTTGCTTCAACTATGATGTAGGCAACAAACCACATTAGAACTTGCCATCAATAGAAATTAGTTACTTTCAAATCTCCTTACGGTTGTTACAGATTTCTCAAAATGTCCTATATGCTCATCACTATTATGAAATTACAATAGTTTATTAGGTTGATGCCACATCTTAAAAAGCACGTATACTACTCTATCACACATTCTTCTAATGTTTGGACAACCATTTTGAAATAATTTGTTTATTTTGTTATCTTATGTATTTTATTTTATGAATTGTTTAATGTTATTCTGAGAACAGGCTCCACAGGCTTCACGAGACAACAGAAGTGTCCACAGCACATTTATGTTAAGGTTGAGAAGCCCTGCTCTAATGTGTTGAGAGGGGTCAGAGCCGGAGGCCTGAGAAAGCAGACAAGCGCTCCAAGGGCCTGCTGACCCTAACTTTGGCTTACATACAAATCTGGCTCTACTCTAAGGAATTTGGTGTTACGGTGATTACTGAGATCCCATCTCTGGGCATCTTTTTCACTTTTGTGGGAGATCTGCAAACAGAGGTATTTGTGGAGCGGATTGCTAGTGTTCCAGCTCCTCTGACAGGCTAGGTCTGGGCTTTGGTAGAGAAGAGAATGGAGCCTCTTCTTTACAATCTTGTCCCCACCAGAAAACCTTGGGCACAGCTTCATGTGTCATTTAATCGTCACAACATTCCCATGAGGCAGCTTTAAACACAAGAGGAATGTGTGGCTGAGCAATTTTACGAACGTGCACGAAATCACACGAAGCTTGGATCTGAACCCAGGTGCCTCCCGCTTTAAAAGGTCGGGGAAAGGAGGGCGTGTCCTGTCGGCTGCGGCTGCGAGCTCTCCATACTGAGAGTCCACAGGCCCTGGGCAGCCAACGGAGTTCAGGAATCGCCGGGAAAAGGCTGAAAGGTGAGGGTGCCAGCCTGGTGCCAACCTAGTCTGCACCCTCATCCTTGCCCGCTCCGGGGCTGGCCACATTTTATGAGGCAGAGGAGAATGCCTCCGGCACCTGGTGGACCCAGAAAGTCCCCAGACTTCCCTCCCCACCACCTCTTCCTGCTAGTGAGGGCCAGCTGCCGCCCTTGTACAGGCTGTGACCCCAGGAGCCACCAGACCCGATCTTGCACCCCCCAGACCTCCGCTACTAGTTTAGGTTTTCCCTGGCTAGCCCGCACGCCCCCTGCGCCCCGGCCGTTCAGGGGGCCAAAGGTTGGTCTCAGGAAGGCTTCGACTGGAAGGCAGCGCCCTCTAGCGGTCAGAGTGCAGAACCAGCAGGGCCCTATCTGCACCACACCAGGGTGCTCCCGGTCCGGAGCACAAAGGTCACCTATTCCAGGAGCATCCTTGTCCCATGGACCCCACCTACCCACAGCCCTCCACAACGGCCCACGACACACTTACACACTCTGCTTCAGCTCGGCCCTAGGCACCGCGAAGCCCGGCCACTCTTGCATCAGCGCCTGCAAGCCGGCCAGCCTGTCTGCCGCTCTTTTCTTGGAAGCAGTCCCTACCCTGCCCCCTCCCGTCCCGCTGCACCAGTCCCTAAGGAACCACGCCGGGAAAAGGCATATGACCTTCTCAATATCTCACAGCTAGCTAGTACAGAGCCAGGACTGGAATCCAAATCTCCCCAGCACACTCACCGCTGCACCTGTAAGGCACCAGCTCCCCAAAGTCAGCAGACATCTGTCAAGGCCTAACTCCACTGCCATCTTGCAGCCTTTCCAGATCCCTCATTTAGAATTTCTCCTTCCCTATTCCTTGATATACTTTATGACCTTATTATCGTTATCAGAGTCCTCCTTGTGTTGCAGCTGTTCCTGAATGGCTGGATGAGTGTGAGAAAAGAGGCAAAGGAAATTCCAAGAGAAAGACCCCATAACTTGGGGGTTAGAATCCTTGCTCCCACACTTAGAAGCTGTGATTTTAAGCTGGTCACAATGCCTAAGTCTCCATATGCTTAGTTCAAATGACAGATTTTTAAATAACCATAATAGCTCAGTGTTTTATCAGAACTAAACGCAATCATGTGTGTGGATGTGCTTGAGACACTGTAAATTGTCTCAAATATGAGGAACCATAAAAATAATCATGGCTAACACTTACTGAGCCCTGACTCTATGCCAGGCACTATACTAAGTAGTTTACATAGGTTGCTTCATGTAACCTACACAACAACCCTGGGAAGAGAATATTATCATCACCATTTTATAGATCAATGAGCAGATTTTCAAAGAGGTTAAAAAACTTGCCGAACATTATACAGCTAATAATTGTCAAAGCCAGATTACAAACCTGTCTTTCTGATTTTAGAGGCTGCATTTAACCACTAAAATAGTCTGTCTCTGCTGTTTTAGTTATCTCTCTGTGCCCTGTGTCACGTGACACGTCATAGTTGCTCAGTGTTTGTCAAAGACATTCATTTATTAAGGGCTGAGCATAGTACCTGTCCCAGGAGCCTAAGAAATTTGCTTGTCACCAAGTTTTGGGACCAGGACTTGGACACAAGCTGTCTGGCTCCAGAGTCTCTGCTTTTAACCACACCCCTTGGCTGAAGGAATAATTGCAATCCTCTTTCTCTTTCTTTTCAAATCAGATAATGCTTGTAGTGAGACACAAAAGCATATCACTAAACTTTCAATGTTTTGTATCAAAAGTCAGCAGGACATTCTGTTGGAGACATGGTGAAGCACGAAGGTGTAACAACATAGGAGAGGGAACAAGAGGTCGAGGCTAAGGCTGCAGCACTGGGGACCAGATCACTGAGCTGCTGTTGCTGCTGGGATTTTTTATTAGGATTGTGACAAATTTATAGGTAAATATAAAGAAAATTAACAATTAATCTCCATTTAGATTTTCTTTCATGTTCCTTAATAGTACTTTATAGTTTTTATCTTATAGGTCCTAACAGAAATCTTGTTAAAGACAGAAAGAAAAACATCATATGATATCACTTATATGTGAGATTTAAAAAAAAATAATGATACAAATGAAATTATTTACAAAACAGAAATAGACCCACAGACATAGAAAACAAACTTATGATTACCAAAGGGGAAAGTGGGGGAGGGATGAACACGTGATATAAAACTGATAACCAACAAGGACCTACTGTATAGCACAGGGAACTATACTCAATATTTTGTAATAACCTATAAGGGAAAAGAATCTGAAAAAAAATAGATATATACATATATGTAAAAAAAAGATGAAAACGGAAGAAAAAGCCGGATTCTTTTGAACTATTGTCCAGATACTATTTGTCCAAATACAGAGTCAAATATTCTGTATTTATTTATGTAAGACTATATTCAATGTCAGCAACACTCATCAGATATCTGGTGAGCAACCTTCTGAAGTGTGTAACTGAAATACCTTCGGAATTATTTTAATTCTGAAAATATTTATTGTACTAAAGAGTTTATTTATTTATTTTTAAACATCTTTATTGGAGTATAATTGCTTTACAATGGTGTGTTAGTTTCTGCTTTATAACAAAGTGAATCAGCTATACATATACATATATCCCCATATCTCCTCCCTCTTGCGTCTCCCTCCCACCCCCCCATCCCACCCCTCTAGGTGGTCACAAAGCACTGAACTTATCTCCCTGTACTATGCGGCTGCTTCTCACTAGGTATCTATTTTACATTTGGTAGTATATATGAGTCCATGCCACTCCCTCAGCTCGTCCCAGCTTACCCTTCCCCCTCCCCGTGTCCTCAAGTCCATTCTCTACGTCAGCATCTTTATTCCTGTCCTGCACCTAAGTTCTTCAGAACCATTTTTTTTTTTTTATATTCCATATATATGTGTTAGCATACAGTATTTGTTTTTCTCTTTCTGACTTACTTCACTCTGTATGACAGACTCTAGGTCCATCCACCTCACTACAAATAACTCAATTCCGTTTTTTTTATGGCTGAGTAATATTCCATTGTATACATGTGCCACATCTTCTTTATCCATTCATCCGATGATGGGCACTTAGGTTGTTTCCATCTCCGGGCTATTGTAAATAGAGGTGCAATGAACATATTTGTACATGACTCTTTTTGAATTATGGTTTTCTCAGGGTATATGCCCAGTAGTGGGATTGCTGGGTCGTATGGTAGTTCTATTTTTAGTTTTTTAAGGAACCTCCATACTGTTCTCCATAGTGGCTCTATCAATTTACATTCCCACCAACAGTGCAAGAGGGTTCCCTTTTCTTCATACCCTCTCCAGCATTTATTGTTTCTAGATTTTTTGATAATGGCCATTCTGACTGGTGTGAGGTGATACCTCATGGTAGTTTTGATTTGCATTTCTCTAATGATTAGAGATGTTGAGCATTCTTTCATGTGTTTCCTGGCAATCTGTATATCTTCTTTGGAGAAATGTGTATAAGAGTTTATTTTAATGTAGCAAATAGCAAAAAGTTTATAAAGTTCCCAAATATCTTACTGCAAACAAAGCCAGTTTTCAGGATCTGGCCTCAAAGTTAGTTCATTATAATAAAATTATTGAGTATTTGCTTTAAAAAAAGAGTTGGAATCAGAGTTCCTCTTGGTTTTCTGGATTTAGGAATGTTTAGGAAATACCCTGGAGGAAAAGAATGCAAGCATCCTTCCCTGAAAAGAGCAGATAACAATATCTATGAAAATTAAATGATTCAATGCATATAAAGTACCTGACATACCATAGGCCCCTACAATTACAGTTGCTTTTTCCTCGTCCTCCATTTCATTTCTAAAAATTACTTTTTATAGGTTATGTGTTTGCAATACACTCTATTTTTCTTGAAAAAAAATTTTAATTAAAAGTAATATGTCCCTAAGGTAGAATAAATCAAGCAAAATAACATACAGTGAGAAAAAAAATTTCCTTACACTTACCTCTCTCCCTACCCACAGTACACCCTCCCAAAAAAACGTTCACTACTTTAAAATTTTTTCATTTAACCCCTTTGATGGTTAAGGTTATAATTTTAATTATATACCTTTATTTTCTGTTACTTCAAAGAGTATCTATTGGCCCTCCTCCATGAGGAATTTAACACCCTGACATCACCTCCTGCTTTCCAATATTTGTTAATGATATTAAATGTTTTAGTCCTTCTAGTGCTCATCTTCATAAATTTAAAAATACTTACATCTTTATTGCTTTACTAATTTTACATGTTTTTTTACTCCCCTCTGAAAATTGAGGAAATACCAGTTAGACTTCTTTCTTACTCTCCTTTAACTCTAACCCACCTAATTTTTGTAAGGTACTTTAAAACTTTTTACATTGTCAAGGTTTGTAACATTTATATTTGTTCTGTAATACCAGTTAACTGATCCATGTTATGCCTGTAGATTTATTCTATAAGGAGTACTAACAACATTACAATTATGTAAATATTCAATTAAATCAAGCAGTTTGATTGGATCCAAAGAAAAAGAAATATAATCTTATGACATTAATTAAATCTTTGCCTCAAAAGAGAATGTTACAAATTTCAAGGTCAAATGGACTTCCTTTTCATTTCTTTCCAGATGTCTTCCATTCTTCAGATCATATTCAGTGGCTGGGGTTTCTTATATCTTACAGTAATACTATGTTTTGTCTTCCTTTTTGGCTGTGTAGTACCTACTTGAGTAATTTTCTTCATAAATGGTGGGTGGGTGGTAAACCTTCTCAGATCAGTGTTCTCAATTTTATATGCATGGTATCATAGTGTGTATGTACACAGGTATGTATATATATGATTTTATCATATATTTTTTAAATATATTATTTTATATGTACAAAATATGTAACATATATCTAAAAATCTAAAGCATAACAATATAATTAACACCAATGAGCCCACGGCACAACCACAAAATTAGAACATAAACAAAAGCATCTTCTACCTATGTATTTCTCCCCATACCATCTTACTGACAAAGAAAGAATGATAGGCAAAGAAGATGCAATTTGTGAAAAATAGGATTTAAAAACAATTTTTACATCTATGCTAATTGCAGAGAATGTGATCTTTTTGACAAAGATTCTTTGATATTTGCTTTATTGGCTAGTACATAATCAATTTTGTAATAAATAAAGCTAAGGAAAGTAGAAGGAAAGAATCAAGTTAAATGTGGAAATCAACAAGAAAATAGAAAATGATAGAACTATTAAGTAAGTTGAGCAGTTTATTCAGGAAAAACAAGCAATAAAATAGATAATTAACTAACGTAATCAAATTCTTTTTGTGAAGTGAGCATAACATGTATTCCAAAACCCAATGAAAGTAACACCAAAAAATTTTAAAAATCAATCTTATTGAAGAATATTGAAGCAAAAGTCTTAAATAAAATACTATGAAACAAGATTGTTTTGACTATTCAGGGTCTTTTGTGTTTCCATACAAACGATCCCAAATAGCCAAAGCAATCTTGGAAAAGAAAAACGGAGCTGGAGGAATCAGACTCCCTGACTTCAGATTATACTACAAAGCTACAGTCATCAAAGCAGTATGGCACTGGCACAAAAACAAAAATATAGATCAATGGAACAGGACAGAAAGTCCAGAGATAAACCCACACACTTACGGTCAACTAATCTATGACAAAGGAGGCAAGAATATACAGTGGAGAAAAGACAGTCTCTTCAATAAGTAGTGCTGGGAAAACTGGACAGCTACATGTAAAAGAATGAAATCAGAACACTAACACCATACAAAAAAGTAAACTTAAAATGGATTAAAGAACTAAACATAAGGCCGGAAACTATAAAACTCTTAGAGAGAAACACAGGCAGAACACTCTCTGACATAAATTGCAGCAATATCTTTTTTGATCCACCTCCTAGAGCAATGAAAAAAAACAAAAACAAATATGACCTAATTAAACTTAAAAGCTTTTGCACAGCAAAGGAAATCATAAACAAAATGAAAATACAACCCACAAAATGGGAGAAAATATTTGCAAATGAAGCAACCAACAAGGGATTAATCTCCAAAATATACAAACAAAACAGCTCATGCAGCTCAATATCAAAAAAACAAACAACCCAATCAAAAAATGGGCAGAAGATCTAAATAGACATTTCTCCAAAGAAGACAAACAGACGGACAAAAAGCACATGAAAAGATGTTCAACCTCACTAATTATTACAGAAATGCAAATCAAAACTACAATGTGGTATCACCTCACACCATCAACAGAATGGCCATCAACAAAAAAATCTAAAAACAATAAATGCTGGAGAGGGTGAGGAGAAAAGGGAATCCTCCTACACTGTTGGTGGGAATGTAAATTGGTACAACCACTATGGAGAACAGTATGGAGGTTCCTTAAAAAACTAAATATAAATTAAGAAAACACTCCCATTTACCACTGCAACAAAAGGAATAAAATATCTAGGAATAAACCTACCTAAGGAGACAAAAGATATGTATGCAGAAAATTATAAGACACTGATGAAAGAAATTAAAGATGATACAAATAGATGGAGAGAGATACCATGTTCTTGGATTGGAGGAATCAACATTGTGAAAATGACTCTACTACCCAAAGCAATCTACAGATTCAATGCAATCCCTATCAAACCACCACTGGCATTTTTCACAGAACTAGAACAAAAATTTTCACAATTTGTATGGAAACACAAAAGACCCCGAATAGCCAAAGCAATCTTGAGAACGAAAAATGGAGCTGGAGGAATCAGGCTCCCTGACTTCAGACTATACTACAAAGCTACAGTAATCAAGATAGTATGGTACTGGCACAAAAACAGAAAGATAGATCAATGGAACAGGATAGAAGGCCCAGAGATAAACCCACGCACATATGGTCACCTTACCTTTGATAAAGGAGGCAAGAATATACAGTGGAGAAAAGACAGCCTCTTCAATAAGTGGTGCTGGGAAAACTGGACAGCTACATTTAAAAGTATGAAATTAGAACACTCACTAACACCATATACAAAAATAAACTCAAAATGGATTAAAGACCTAAATGTAAGGCCAGACACTATAAAACTCTTAGAGGAAAACATAGGCAGAATACTCTATGACATAAATCACAGCAAGATCCTTTTTGACCCACCTCCTAGAGAAATGGAAATAAAAACAAAAATAAACAAATGGGACCTAATGAAACTTAAAAGCTTTTACACAGCAAAGGAAACTATAAACAAGACCAAAAGACAACCCTCAGAATGGGAGAAAATATTTGCAAATGAAGCAAATGACAAAGGATTAATCTCCAAAATTTACAAGCAGCTCATGCAGCTCAATAACAAAAAAACAAACAACCCAATCCAAAAATGGGCAGAAGACCTAAATAGACATTTCTCCAAAGAAGATAGCCAACAAGCACATGAAAGAATGCTCAACATCATTAATCATTAGAGAAATGCAAATCAAAACCACAATGAGGTATCACCTCACACCAGTCAGAATGGCCATCATCAAAAACTCTAGAAACAGTAAATGCTGGAGAGGGTGTGGAGAAAAGGGAACACTCTTGCACTGTTGGTAGGAATGTAAATTGATACAACCACTATGAAGAACAGTATGGAGGTTCCTTAAAAAACTACAAATAGAACTACCATATGACCCAGCAATCCCACTCCTGGGCATATACCCTGAGAAAACCATAATTCAAAAATATACATGCATCCCAATGTTCACTGCAGTACTATTTACGATAGCCAAGACATGGAAGCAACCTAAATGTCCATCGACACAGGAGTGGATAAAGAAGATGTGGTACATATATACAATGGAATATTACTCAGCCATTAAAGAAGAACAAAATAATGCCATATGCAGCAACATGGATGGACCTACAGATTGTCATACTGAGTGAAGTGAGTCAGACAGAGAAAGACAAATACCATATGATATCCCTTATATGTGGAATCTAAAAAAAATGGTACAAATGAACTTATTTACAAAACAGAAATAGTCATAGATGTAGAAAACAAACTTGTGGTTACCAGGGGCAAAAAGGGCAGGGAGGGATAAATTGGGAGATTGGGATTGACATATATGCACATTATTATATAAAATAGGTAACTAATAAGGACCTACTGTATAGCACAGGGAACTCTACTCAGTACTCTGTAATGACCTATATAGGAAAATAATCTAAAAAAGAGTGGATATATGTATATGTATAACTGATTCACTTTGCTGTACAGCAGAAAGTAACACAACATTGTAAATCAACTATACTCCAATAAATTTTTTTTAATATTATGAAACAGAAGCCAGCAGCATATTAAAAGACTAATATACCAAGACCAAATGTTATTTTTGTTTTTGTTTTGTTTTTTAGGATTGTAAGGATGTATCAATTTTAGGAAATCTATTAGCATTGACCACCATACTAATATGTGAATAAAGAAAAATCATAGGGTCATTTTTGTTGATGTTTAAAAGCCAATTAATAAAGCATTCAGTATTTATTCTAGATATCTTAAAAACTCAATAAAATAGAAATAAATATATATTCCTTAACATAATAAAATATATCTCATCCCCAAAGAGAGCACAATGCTTAATAAGGAAACAACTGAAGAATCTCCCATTAAACTAAGAAAAAAGACAGGACTCATTATCACCACTATTATTTAATATTTTCTGGAGATATTAACCAATACAATTAGACAGGAGAAAGAAATCAGAGATATAAAAATAGAAAAGGAAGTAATTATCATTATTTACAAATAATATGATTGCATGACTAGAAAATCCAAGAGAAACAACTGAAAAATTATTAAAAACAATTATAGAATTGAGTAAGAGAAGGTAACTGGGTATGAAATTAATATTTAATCATTAGTTATCTTTCAGGTGTGAAAAACAATGAAGAGTTAAAAGATATAATGAATGATATAAATTAAAATGATATAAAGATACAAACAAACATAAAAGATGCAATGGGAAAGCGATAATATTTTCAGCAGTGATATAAAATATTAAATACTCAGAAATAAGCTTAAGAAATGGACGAGACCTTTATGAAAAAACTTCTAAACGTGGCCGAGCTACACACGTATCAAAACACAAGACTTTAAAAACGGTAAGGAATATCATGTTCTTGGATCAAAAAATTCAATGTCACAAAAATTTCAGTTCTAAGTTAAAATATAAATAGAACATAACCCAATTTTAAAAATACCAGTAGGTCTTCTTGTTGGTAGATGGTGGGAAAGGAGAGACCAGATAAGCAGATTATAAAAATTAGATAGAAAATTAAGTTAATAGAAAAATTCTTAAAAAGTAAAGAGGGGGACTAAATATTAAAATATTCTAAATCTATAAAAATGATTAGACATTTAAAAATATTAACAAATATATAAATTACTATTTTCTAGGAATTAAAATATAAATCTAAAATTTGTCAGGCACATATATAAACAGAATGAATGTACAGAAATAGGCATGCATACACACAGATATATTGAATATATGACAAAGCATTTCAAGTCAACGGTGAAAAGAAGTTTCACTCAACTAAACGTACTGGAATGACCGGTAGACAACTTGAAAAATTAAGTTGGTTCTGTACCTCACACCTTACACCAAAATAAATTTCATGAATACCAAAAAATTTAATTTAAAACATGAAAAAATACGAATACTGGAAGAAACCATGGGAGAATTTTTTCAGTCTTGGGGTGGAGATGGTCTGTATACATGTCACATAATTATATGAAAACAAAAAGATTCCTGCAAAACAAAAACTACCATAGGGAAAGATGAATGGCAAACTAGAAAAATATTTCTACCTCCTATCACAAAGAACTAATTTTTTGAGTATAGAAAGAGCACCTACAAATCAATCTGAAAACACCACCAAAGACATCAACCCAATAGGAAACGGGCAACTTTATGGAAAGGGAAAAACAAATGTCTCTTGAACATGTAAAAATGTGCTTAACCTCGGTCATGATAAGATAAATATAAATTAAAACTACATTAAGGCCATTTTTCACTTCTCAAATTAGCATCATGTTGTTGGCATGGGTATGAGGAAGCATTTCATATGTTGCTTGTGGAAAGGTACGCTGGTGCAACCTCTATGGAGGAAAATATGGCAACATTTCTCAAAATTGCAAATGCATATACCCTTTGACCAGCAATGCCATTTCTAGAGATTCATCATTTGCAAAATGATGTATGTCCAGGTAGGGTTTGGAAAAAAGATTGGAAATAATCAAAATGCTCACTGATGGAAATCTATGTCAATAAATTCACATAATTATAAATACTGTGCAGCAATTTTTAAAGAGGGAAAGCGCTTTATGTACTGATATGGAATGGTCTCCATGACATACTGGTAAGTGAAAAAAGAAAAATGTAGAACATCATTCGTTGTTGTTATTATTGTTGTTTTTTAAAAAAGGAAAAATAGGGAATTGCTTATATATGCACAGAATATCTGTAGAAGGGTCCACAACAACAAAGCAACATTGGTCAATAATAGATCACTGGGTAGTCGGTGTAGGAAGAAGACTTTTAACTGTATACCCCTCTCTACTCTTTGAATTTTAAACCCTGTGGATGTAATTACCTATCCAAAAATCCTATCCCATTGTAGTTTGGTTACAAACTACAAAAGTGCTTAAATACATTTTTAACATCTACACAGAGGATTTTTTTAAATAAAAATATTTATTTTATATACATAGCTCTGCAATTTGCCTTTTTTTGACATGATGGTATATTATGGACATCTGCCTTTAGGCCCATATTTATAGAACTCATTCTTTTTAATATATAATATTCTATTGTGTAAATTAATCAAAATTCATTCAACCATTTCCCTTTTGATGAAAATTCAGGTATTTTCTTGGTTTTGATTTTTGTTCAGTTTGGGCTTTTTGACATGAAAATAATTTTTCTTAGCTAAAATTAGAAGATATAAATATAAAGGTAAAATAATTAAAATATTGGAAGAAAATTGTAACCTCAGCCTGAGGGTAACTTACTTAAACAATAAAGGAAACACAAATGACTTAGGAAAGAGAAGTATATTGTATTTAACTACACACAAATGTAAATTTTCCTTATGGAAAAAAATAAAGTCAAGAGACAACAAAATGAAAGAAACTATTTGTTAAAAAAAAAGAAAGAAAAAATGGCAACAGGTTAATATCTCTAATATAGAGAAAGTTCCTAGAAGTTGATTTTTTTTTTAAGCATGCAAAGAATATGAACAGGCAATTCATAGAAGAGGAAATACTAATGACCAATAAATGTATGAAGAGATCCTCACCCTCACTAGTCATAGTTTCGAAGGCAAAACAACAGTGAGGTCTAATTTTTCATCCATCAGATTGGCAAAAATGTAAAAGATAATAACCAGTATTGGCAAGTCCATGAAGAAATGTACATTAAATATTCTTGCTGAACATCTGAATCTCAACCATCTTTTTGGAGAGCAATCCAATAACATAGTAGAAAAAATTTTTAATGTTCATATTCTTTGACCAGCAACCCAACTTAATTTAGGGGAAAAAAATCTGAAAATATAGCCTTTAGTGTCTCTCTATGCCTCTTCTCTCTTTCTCTCTTTTCTCCTATCTTCTCTCCAGTACACCTCATTTAATTAACTGTGTTACTTCCCAGCCAGCTGGACTCTCATGTCCAAGCCCTCCTCCACCTCCATCAGACTCTAGCCAACCGAGGCTACTGCCTGAAGCAGGGGGATGGTCTTGGATCCCTGTAAGGCCTTGTCTAGGAGTTCCCCTTGTGCTTTCAGAAAAGTGAGGCCAAGGACATCAGCAGAGCCAACATCTGCTTCGAGTTCCTGGGGCTCTTGACAACATGCAGCTCCTGGCAGAGGCTGCTTTGCCCTGGCCATTCTGGCTGGCAATTGTGGAGAACAAGCTTGGTCGTGAGGACAGCCCATCCCGAGATCCCCAGAGCAGAGACAGCCGCCATCAGGGAAAATCCTGAACTCATGAGGGATGGATCCCATGATTTTTTTCTGGTGGGGAAGAAAAGGACCCATTCTTCTTGACACTAATGAAAGGGTGAAAAATAGTTTCTTTTTCTTTTTTGTTGGAACTAACTCTATTGCCCTCCCCACCAGACATTCTGCCTCTGCTATATGTTGCAAAAGAGCCTGGTAATTTGGCCCTCAGGCTCTTACACACTATAAATATATGAAATCCAGGTTTGACATCTAGATACTACAATATTTGTCAACTTTAGCAACCCACTTAACCACTCTGTGCCTCAGTTTAACTGTAAACTGGGAACAATAATACCTGTCGCTAGGGCTATACCAAAGATTAGATGTATACAAAAGAAGTTCCAGTTGAAGAGTAGAAATAAAATATAAACCAATTCTGAATTAATGAAGAACTGGGATTGCAGATCTCCCTCAGATACGGGTATAGCCTGTAGGCTACTCTTCTAAGAGGGTGGTATTTAATGTCTATGGAGCAGCCCTCATCTCTGCCTCAACATTTATATGTGAGTGAATTTAGATTACCATGTATACACCCGGCTTCCATGGCTAACACTCCTCTTCCTAGTCCAGGATGAATGCACATCCTCAGCTCAACTTCCCAGGAGGGGAAGCAACTGTGTAGCTTAAAAAAGAAGAGGCTGAGGTGGGTATGGTGTTTTTGTGCAAGGACAAGTCTTGAGACTGTTCCCCTGAGACTGGAGCAACTGAGACTTAAATAGGATCCTGGGAAAGATGGTATCAGTGAAATATCATCTCAGTTAGTGTTCACCATAAACCAAGCTATGGCATTGGACAGTGAGACCTACCAGTGGTGTGCCAGAAGCCAGAAGCTGGATATCCACCTTCAGGGCCATTATTTCTCTGTTTGAGTCACAGGTGGTCTCCCGATATCCCCAGTGCCACCAGGTGGGACAGTAAGCAGGGTCAACAGCTAAAGACAGAAGTAGTTATTTCAGGTCCTGGATAGGCAGTCTCCTTGGAGAAGAGTCCTTCCCATTACTCAAATCCTTTTCCATCACTCCCATTGGCAAATGCTGCCTTTCCTCAAAGCATGGATACAAAGGTATCTCATTTCATCTTTAATTTAAAAAAATCCTTCTGAGGTAGCCATCCCATTTTTATCGACACTGAGACTGAATCACAGCAGGAAAAGCAACTTATCCAAAGCCACTCACTGAACAGTGCCAGTAAAAGCAGAAAGGTCTGGAATTTAGGCCTCCTGATTCCCAATTCAGTCTCTCAGAGATGTGGCTGTATTTCTGAATATAGGCACTGAGCCTTCAGGCTGGGAAAGAAAGATGGATAAAATGGATAGTTGTCTTAAAGAGCATTTAGTCATAAGAAACAGAAACCCACTCAAATTGCCATAGATTAAAGGGGGGAAAATAATAAAGAAGAAGTATAGCTAGCCCTCATGAGTTCTGGTTTCTGGAATAAGAAACCAGAAAGCCAAAAGAACCCAAAACAGTTACTGTGTCCTCTCTGGGGCAGCAAGTCCTCCCATCTCTGCATATTTCCTCATTTTGTGCATGCTCCCCTGCTCTGTTACTACTTTGGCACAGCCTAAATATGGCCACTGCAGCCTCAGCTTTATATATATGACTTCTTCATACTCCTAGACAATGGAGCAAGTCTTCAAAACTGAAAATTATGTTCTACTTAGAATTCTATACCCAATCAAACATGAGGAAAAATGAAGACACTGTCAGTCACACAGTGACTCAAAAAAAAAAAAAAAAATTGCCTTTCATATGACCTTTCTTAAGGAGCGACCAGAGGATGTGCTTCAGTAAAGCAAGAAAGTGAATTGGTAGAGTGGATAAAATGGGATCCAGGAAACAAGAAATCTAACAGGGGGAGGGGATAAAAAAATTCTAGAATTAAAAAGGGCCAAAAAGGGCAGTTAGTCCTGAAGAAAGCAAAAGATACAGGACACTGAAAGATCTCTAGGGGGTGAAAATGGAATTGACCATTTCTCTGATGGCCCATGACAGATCTGACGAGGGATTAAAGATATGGATATGGAAAACTCTGCCTGTTTAAAAAAAATTAAGGTGATCATCATCTCCATGGAAAACACTAAATTTTACAAAAGGAAACATAATCATAGCACACAACTTGGCTCTGTAATAAGTTACATTTACAGAATCCAAATTATGTAAAAACTAAGATTTATAATATAATGATTTTTTTGAAAGATGCAGAGAAGGGTAGGGGTTTAAGAGAACCATATCCTCATCTTCTATAACAGAAAATCAATAGACAATGTCTAAACTATCATCAAGAGTGGTAATATTAGCATTTTATGTAGGAATATGGTAAAACACCTCAAAGAGTTGATAGTGGTTGTCTCTGAGAATAAAAAGACACTGCTATTACCTTTTATGAACTTTCAAATACTATCTTTTTGACTTTAAGAAAAATAGATGTAAATTACACCCACCCACCCCCAAATAAAAACCTGTCGCAGAGCCTTTTAACAAATGTTTTCATCATCACCTACGGTTAGTAGTTAATCCAAATTTTCTACTTCAGTCTAGGTTGATTTCTATTTTCTTCCTTGCTTCCTGGTGTCTTCCCATCTGACCTAACTAGCTTAGCGTTCAGCACTTCCATTCTCTTCCTTATTAAACTCTCATCTTTATTGGCTTCTGTGACTCTGTCCCCCTCTGGTTTTTCTACTTTTCTGGCTGTTCTTTTCTCTCCTTCTCTGCCTGTTTCCTCCTCCCACCTCTCAAACATGAAAATTCATTCCTCGAGACTCATTCCCCACTCCTTCAATCTTTTCTCTCTACTATCTCTCCCAATTCCTGATCTACCCTCATGATTTAAACCTGCACCTCCTGGGACTTCCCTGGTGGTCCAGTGGTTAAGACTACATGCTTCCAATGCAAGGGGCACGGGTTTGACCCTAGTTGGGGAACTAAGATTCTGTATGCCGCGTGGCGCAGCCCCCCCCCCCAAATTTAAAAATACAAAATAATAAAGTCTTAGCAACACCCTGGTGGTCCAGTGGTTAGGACTCAGTGCTTTCACCAATGTAGGCCCAGGTCAAAAAATAAATAAAAAATAAAGTCTTAAAAAAAAGAGCAAATCACTCAAAATCAAACCTATCCTCCTGAGACCATATTTCTGTCCATGATTCAGTCAAAACCTTGGTTCCTCCTTTTTTCTCTTCCCCCATCCAGTCAGTTACTAAGTACTACTAGTTCTTTCCCACATTCATTCCTTTCTTTCCAAAGGTGTTTTCCAGGTCTTCATCATCTCACACTTAAAATATTCCAACAGTCTCCTAAGTGGTAAGCCCCAGATCTCAAATCTGCCCATGTTTTACTCATCTTTATACCTCCCACACCTACCTCAGAGCCTGGCACTGAGCTCTTGCCTAGTAAGTGGTCCATCAACTAGATACTGTCTCTGCCTCTAATCCATACTGCCACCAGACATCTTTCTAAAATGCTGATTTGTACATACCACCCCAGAGTTTTAATGGCTTTTCACTGTCTATGAGACAGTGATTAGTTTAGCCTGGCACTGGAGGTGCTCTATCTCTATAAAATTTCATTCTACTACTTACGTGAATACTCTGTTCCAGTTGATCTAATGGAAACTCCTCTTTCATTCATCTAAACTTATTGATTGTGTATCCCAGGCACGGTGCTAAGTCTTGGAGAATAGAATGGGAGTATGACGAAGCCACTGCCCCTTATAATCCAGTATTGATGTTCTCCTAATACACCTTAAGTATTTCTACTTGTGATGGTTCTAAGATAGAAAGCCTTTATCATCCTCTCAGCATATTTAAGTATTAGAGTCAGTAAATATGGATGCTCAACAAATGTGGAAATAAGGTTCCTTTCCGAACATGAAACTAATAAGGCCAAACAGGTAACAGATAATATCAATAAGCAATGTCTATCATTTACTGAGTGTTTACTGCGTGCCAGGCATTGTGCTAAGTGATACATTACTTCATTTAATCTTCATGGCCTTTTCAGTTAGGTACTATTCTTGTCCTGTGACAATCAGGCTCAAAGGTAATTTGTGTAAGTTCACTCAGCTAGTAAATAATGGACAAAAATCCATATCTATTACAAAACCCAAGATTTTATTTATTTTTAATTAATTTATTTTTGGCTCTGTTGGGTCTTTTTTTTTAAACATCTTTATTGGGGTATAATTGCTTTACAATGGTGTGTTAGTTTCTGCTTTATAACAAAGTGAATCAGTTATACATATACATATATTCCCATATCTCTTCCCTCTTGCATCTTCCTCCCTCCCTCCCTCCCTATCCCACCCCTCCAGGTGGTCACAAAGCACCGAGCTGATATCCCTGTGCTATGCGGCTGCTTCCCACTAGCCATCTACCTTACGTTTGGTAGTGTATATATGTCCATGCCTCTCTCTCGCTTTGTCACAGCTCACCCTTCCCCCTCCCCATATCCTCAAGTCTGTTCTCCAGTAGGTCTGTGTCTTTATTCCTGTCTTACCCCTAGGTTCTTCATGACATTTTTTTTTTCTTAAATTCCATATATATGTGTTAGCATACGGTATTTGTCTTTCTCTTTCTGACTTACTTCACTCTGTATGACAGACTCTAGGTCTACCCACCTCATTACAAATAGCTCAATTTCATTTCTTTTTATGGCTGAGTGTTGGGTCTTTATTGCTGCACACAGGCTTTCTCTAGTTGCCGCGAGCGGGGCTACTCTTCGTTGCAGTGCGCAGGCTTCTCATTGCGGTGGCTTCTCTTGTTGCGGAGCACAGGCGCGCGGGCTTCAGTAGTTGTGGCACGTGGGCTCAGTAGCTGTGGCGCACGGGCTTAGTTGCTCCACAGCATGTGGGATCTTCCCAGACCAGGGCTCGAACCCATGTCCCCTGCATTGGCAGGCGGATTCTTAACCACTACGCCACCAGGGAAGCCCAAAACCCACGATTTTAACTTAGACTAAACTGCTTGACCCACTCCAGAAGATGGTTTTTAAATGAGACTTGGAGACACCCAACTCCAAGGTAACTAAGCTATTTTAGCTGTCTCTCTGGCAAGACTTGAGTTCCTTCAAGGTAGGCCTATTTGCATCCCCACTGTGACACACATAGAGTCTATATTTATTTATTGCCACTTATGTACGTCATCATCACCACCCACAAATGTTAAAAAATACTTATGTGGGCAACGGATTATACTGAGAGGTATCCTTGGGGATCATAAAAAAGATGTCCTGAGATTATGCAAAAGGAGGTATTAGTAACTTCCAAAACTCTCTCCTGATCCATTGATTCTCTTCTGAACCAGAGAGTGAACTACACAGTAATGGGATTGAAACAGGACACCCCAAGTTTGGCCACAGTAAAGGTGCTCTCAGTTCAGGCTTCCTGCAAGAAAAGGTCTGGATGATGCTGGTCACCAGCCTAGTGGCCCTTCAAGGTATGTTCAGAAGAGCTTTTAGCACCCCAAGAAACGAGGGTGCTATACCTTTAACATCTTGATTACTCTCCAGGAGAAGGGTGGAAAGGAAGCCCAGAGTGGGACAGGGAAATGCTCCTTAGGCCCCTGGCTGTCCACATGAAAACATCACACCAGTATGAGGGCAAAATCGGTCCAAAGGGACTAAAGACTTCATACTAACTAGGGGATGATAGATGAATCAGACTTTCCATTGGGTAGGAGGTCACACCCATGAGGAAAGCTAGCCTGTGGGAGAGGCAAGCAAATACAAATACCTCTACTTACTGGATGAACAGAGGGCTACAAGTTGAGGCAACAGATGTTTGGCTATAATGTGATGAGCAAGGCAAGAAACAGACTTGGTCTGGAGGTGGGTTTTAAACAATGCAGCTCTCCACCAAAGGTTGATGGCCAGATTGAGTATATAAAACCCTTGTAGTTGAGTCCTCTGAGCATCGTTTATCAATGTCAATTAGTTTTCCCTATTAGATAAAAAAGATATTGGAACTTGCAACGACACGTTTGCGTAATCAGTAACTGATGCAGGTTTTTGCCTCTCCTTGGCATTCTTAACTCCAAGCCTTATTTAGGCCTTCCTCAATTCAATAACTACCACTGTGCCACCAGAATGTAAGCTCTATACGTGCAGAACCTTTGTCTTGTTTACCCCAACCAAAAACAGTACCAGGCACATAGCAGGCTCTTAATAGATTTGTTTAAAGAATTTGTATGACAGGTTAGGCTTTCCATATGGTGACTCTAACCTCATGCAATGCTTCCAGGTAAATATTCCCCAACTACTCACCAGCAAATGGGTATAAGGAGGTTAAATGTTGCCCCAGTGCATGGGAATTAATACAGGACCTTCTCACTCCAAACTCCGTGCTCTCAGTGATTATCTACTACATGCTAAGCACTTTCCCTCTCAACTCCATCACCACTCTCCCCATTCTGAGATTGCTTCCTCCCATTTCCAGAAACAGGACCACCTAACACTCCCTCATTCCAACCCCTTAACTGCAAACTATCAAAGGAAAACAAAGACCACATCTGTGATCCTTGGCAAGCCCCTGACAAGTGTAAGCCTACTCCAGTTTTCAGGGAGAAACTGGTGAACATCAAGCAGTCTGACCCTTCAGACATAATTCTTTATTGAATCTAAATCTTCTCAATGGTTAGGCTATTTCATTGGCAAAATCAATTTTATTTCTTCATACATATTAAAAACTCTAAAGAGAAAAGGAGATTGGGTCTAGCCATACAACCTACTCCCAAGTTATGTGAGAGGAAAAAATCTCTAAGCTCTTTTCCCTTTCCTAGTCAGGTGAGGAGAATGAACTTCTGATAGGTCATTCCTTTTATCACTCTTCCCACCTCAAGACTCAGCAGAATTATGGAAGTGGTAGTGTTCAGCAGAACCAAAGTACACACATTTTCTCAGGACCAGAGAAATCATGTAGGTCAAGTTATCATGCTTACATGTGATACAATGAGGGAACTTTCCTGGATCTCTATGCCTCCCTCAGCTCATGAAACTAATTTCAATGAGTATCCCTGTCCTATCACTGTGCTAGCCACTCAGTGCTATACATGGAAAACCAACCTTGAACTTGTTGAGTGGCATCTATTTCTTCGATTGTCTTACCTTCCAGCAAGAAGAGATCAAAGGTTGGCTTCTTTCCCACTTGCATCAGGATCAGGTAGATTTCACAAGATCACAACTGCAACTTTAAGCAGTAGACACAACACATACAATACCTCCCCTTCTTTCCTGTTCCATTCCCTCTAGTCATAAGGGCCTATCAAACACACATCCCAGGATGAATTACATCAGGTATTTTGTTACTATTCTAAGTTTGTAGCATAAAACAAACTTTCCTTTTTCTTTCTACAGCTTTGTAAGCCTTGTGCCAGAAAAAACTTTAAAAAAAGTTATAGAGGGACTTCCCTGGTGGTCCAGTAGTTAAGACTTCGCCTTCCAATGTAGGGGGTGTAGGTTTGATCCCTGGTCAGGGAGCTAAGATCTCACATGCCTCGTAGCCAAAACACCAAAACATAAAACAGAAGCAATATTGTAACAAATTCAATAAAGACTTTAAAAACGGTCCACATCAAAATAAAAGTCTTAAAAAAGTTACAGCAAGATAAATCTGACTCTCTTTAGCTTGGCATCTTTCACATTACAATATGCATAGAGAAGGAAATAACAGGGCACAGGGGAAGAGATGCTAAATATGCCAGGAATCTGGAGAACACAAGACGGGCAAATGAATGTGTTCCCTGACCTCCCCTCCTCACTGCCAGAGCAAACCTAACTTTCTTCCTACCTCAGTCGCCAGTAAATAAAAAAGCAGCTCTCACAAAAGCAGCTGGCGTACAGTTCTCACTCAAATATTGGATAAGTGTGTTTTTGTACCCAGGAAGAACTTTTCCTCCCTCCCCTCCAACAAAGTAAAATAAACAAGTGAGTCAAATAAAATGAGAACACCAATGTTTTTGGAAGAAATTTTTATTTGACACTGTTAAGGGAAGAGAGAGGAAACAAGCAAAGACAGGTAGGATAGGAGAGGAAGGGCACCAGACCCAGTAACTGACTTGGCAGAAAATGAGGAAACGAAGGGACCCTGGTGTTGAGCGGCATCCACATAGCAGTGCTGGAGGAAGAGGAAGATTTGTGCAGACCAGGTGCTCCACAGATCTTAACTGTCTAGCTTCAACTAAGTACCTGTCAATCTCTCTGGTCATTTCTCTTTTTTTTTTTTTTTTTTTTAGTAAATGTCAAAGCAATTATCTGCAGCCTTTTCTTTTCTCTCTAAATTCATAAATCCTCTTGTCTCTTTGGACAGATAACCTCTTGTCTTAGTTAAGCAGAGAGGTGGGGGCAGGATATTCCTGCTAGGAGGAACTACATGAATAAAGAGGTAGAAACACAGACAATTTAACTGGGGCTAAATGGCAAGCCATCAAAGGGAAACAGACACCTTACCTGTGATCCTTGGCCAGGACCTGCCAAATGGGGGAGCTAAGGTTTGTGGGACCAGAGGGACAGAAGGCTGAAAGAGATGGGTAAGACCCTTATTAGTGATGGCCTTGAACCTCAAACTAAGGATTTTGGATTTTGTGTCTTATGGAGGTAGAAAGACTAGGCATGGAGTCAGAAGATCTGGATTTAAATTCTGACCCTGCAACGTACCAGCTACATGTCCTTGGGCAAATGAAGTTTTGAGATGCTACTTATCTGTAAAACGCAGTATTTCCTACTCTATCTTCTGTTTCCACAGGACTGCTCTGAGAATCAAATGAGATTCTGGATTTTAAACCCAGAACCACTTGAATTCTGACTCAGAAGTCTCCAAAGCTTTCTCCACTGTACTACACTCACTTTAATCTTTACCTGTTTTATGTGTTAGTTTTGTTTTTCTAACTAAATTTTAAGCTCACATGAGCAGAGATGTCTTTTACTTTTCACTATTCAAAGACTCTTCTGAAACCACTCAATATTATACAATCACTGGAAGTCTCACACAGAAGCCATGTCTAACTACAGAAAAGGTTTTATCCATTGTGCTATTATGCTAATTATAGTCTACATAAAAAATCTGCAGAAAGGACACACGACTGCTGGCCAAGTTTATCAAGACATTCAAGAGCATTAGACTACTAGCTCTGACTTGAACTAAGCAGAATAAACAAAGCAACAGCAAGTCAAGGGTCCCACTTCTAAAGAATTTATTTTATTTATTCTGCTTATCTCAAGATGGTTAAACAAAAATTTGAAATACTTATATCTCGGCTTTCAAAGTGTATTGATACCACTCCTTTCAAATAAGTCTATAAATTTCCATGCATGAATAGGTAGACTTCTGGACACACATCTTAACCTCAATCTATATGAGTGATTCACAACCCAAGGAATTTGAACCTCTGTGAGGCCATGTAGTTATTTTAGGAGGTCTATGTAAGCATTATGTTCAGTCTGAATAAATAATATATCTTACAAATATGTATATACTGTACTTCAACTGGATATAGATTCTGGTGTGACTAATAAAGACAAACTGATTTAAAAGCATTACTAAAATCATAGCAGCTTTTTGCTATGTGTTTTTTCCATCAAAAGATACTAAAAATACAACTATAATCTTGTTGGGAGCGAGTCTAATAATTTGGGGACCTTAAAAATGGTATATCTTATTAGAAAAGGTAAAGAACGACAAGCCTACATCTCATGATTTACAGATATAAGTGTTTCAGGTGAAAGAGGAAAGGCAACATATAGACTCCACTTCTGTGGACACCATCTAAGTATAATCTGGCAAAACACAAAGTTTATAGGTATAAAATTAGAGAGTTGAGTGCCTGTAATTCCACTTATCTGGCAGGTATGAGAGATCAAAACCTCTTAATGTCCATTAGCTAAGACATTTTGATCCTGTCTCGATCCTGGAAAAGATCTCCAGTTGTACTCATTGTATTCTACACATTCCATTTTAAACCCATGGCGCAGACCTGGGGTTCCCAGCCTGAGTGCTGAGATGCTGACATTACTGCAAGCTATAATTTCCCACTGTAGGATAAACACCTGTGATATGTTTACCCCACCAAATCTTTCCCTGAACTCCCTACATCAGAACTTATGTTAGATTCATTTTGGAAACTCTCAGTAGGAGTACTCTCTCCTGCTAGTCCCCCCGCAAACTCCCAAATCTCCACTGGTTTATTCTTGTAAACAGCACCTTTATCTTCCCACCTCTCTACCACAGAGACAAAAGAGGGATTTTCCCTAACATCCAAATATTCATTCACCAGCCCTGTTCCTTCTCCTCCTAAAAATCTGTTTTCCTTCACAGATGTCAGTGGCCTGCCTAGATGAGCTCTAACAACCAACTCTGAGGTACCCTTCACCTCCCAAAACCCCAGGGGTTGTTTTGTTGTTGTTTAAAACAGACAAACTATGATCCCCTCCTGATTAGTTTTTGTTAAGTCTGATATATCTGATATATATTCCTTGAGGAAATAGGACTTGGACACCAGGAAGAACGAAACTGAAGCATGCAGAAGTTCATGTGAGAAGTCAAGTTGTCATCAATAACTTACCAAGAAAATTTTTTGAAAGCAATAGATAACTGTGTCTTAGTTCAATTAATTATAATATAGAAACAAGAGATGACCAACACCCTTTCCTCAAAGCCATTTATCCTCAACCTTCAGAAATGACCAGACTTTTAGCTCCAGTGAATCCATTTGCCACACCGCATAACGGGGTGCCTGCCCAAGCTAACAGTGCCCTATTACAGAGAACTACAGAAACACATGGGCCTGAGGCACATGCAATGAGAGAATCAGACTAAAGCTCCAGTCCTCTGCTGTACCCCTGCTCACTTTATCTACTTCGGTGCCCACCATATCCCTTCTTCCTCTAGAGTGAAATGTGCATATATGCATATGTCTATGAATATACATATATACACACACACACACACACACGCATATATACAAATGTGCAATACAAAGACATAAACAAGGAATTTTTCTCCTAATAACTATTTAATCCAACTGAGACTTGTTGCGGGGGGAAGAAACAAATTCTTGCCCCCAAATCCTCCTTCCAACTTGACAACTAACTATTGGACCAGAAGAGCACTGCTCAAGGAAAACATTTAACAAGCACTTGCTCAATTGTTATGCAGCAAATGTTGACAACTAAGGAAGCTATCTGGATACTTCAGGTTTCCCAACTCTTCAGAGAACTGGCAATAGGAAATTTGCAGGAAAATTAATTTTTAATACAAGGATTATTCCTTCTCTCTGTTGGAGATATCGGTTAAATGTTCACCACTCTGCCCTGCCCACCCAACTGCCCAGTTCTGTCCAGCCAGAATAACCCATCTGGAAACTACCCAAGAAGCAATAATCACTTGGAGGCCAGCAAGGAATTGCCCTACATAACCTCTCAACTTTCAGGTCTACCAACCTCTAGCAAGTCCCTCCTAATTTTGTGCTAACATAGTTTTACTTCCTCTTTTATTTCAAATTACAATGAACGAAAGGAAGAATAAGAAAAAAAGACATTCATGAATAGGAAAACAATCTGTTTATCTATGCATGGAATTCAAAGGGTAGGCCATTTAGTACAAATGTAAAGGCCTCAAGTCTAAGGGCCCAAGATTTGAAATGGCAACTTTTTTCTATTCTCTTTGATAATGAGGGAAAGCTGAATCATCTCTCCCTTGACTCCTAGTAAGGCTCCAGTTTCCTGAGTCTGTAAGCCTTCCAGTTGTAAACGAATGAACACCTGAGAAGTCTGGGTTATGTAGTCCTCTGCCTTGGGAACTATATCAAACTGTGTCTGGCTCCATAATCATGTGAGCCAATTCCTTATAATAAATCTCTACACACACACAGACCCACACACACACACACAGACACACACACAGACACAGACAGAGACACACACACACACACACACACACACACACACCTTACTGCTTCTGTTTCTCTGGAGAACCCTAATACACTACCTAAATTAACCTGGAAGTCTGAGATGCCTCCTATTCTAGGAAGAAACACTACAGATTCATTAAGTAGGAGGGGTCTCAGAAACAGCAAACGGATTTATGCACTCTGTCTAAAAGCACAAAAAAAGTGAAGAAAATTTCAGATAACTTAAGACTGATGCGATTTGCTCTTCCATATATTGAAAAGTTAAATCCCTGTCCAGCACTTTGTTTGCATCCTTTTGTAAAGCTACTCAGATTCTTTCTAGTTCTCTAGTGTTAAGTAAAAATACACCTGCCTGTTCTGGCATCTCCAGACACTAACAAGCAGACAAAAACTGCCAGGCTGGCATCATTTTTCTGAGACAGCTGATATTGTTCCACTTGAAAACTACAATGTGCTCCAACTTCAGCCTAGCCCTTCTCCATCTAAGTAATGGCCATTAAATATTCACAACATACCTCCCATGTCCCCTCAGCCTCTTCACCCCTCACCATTCAAAACCAGTGTGTATTTCTGGGCTACATTTCAATAGCCATAGTAAATAGTTCACATTCTCCAAAGAAACGATCTCTACATAGGATAACATAAGGCATACGAGAAAACATCTTTTATTCTCTCTGGGCCCAACCTGAATCATAACTTATGGTCACAATTTTTAGAGGTAGGCTATTAAATTAAACTCTCCCACTTTCTCTCTTCCCTCTCCTACTCCTCTGTCCTCTACTAAATTACAAAGATATCTCTAACCCCATCCCTCACCCCCAAAACCAGTGTACAACGAGTCAACAAAAACCGAGGAAAGACTCCTAGCCAAGAGAGACTCACCAAAGAGCAGCCTTCTTGTTCTGATCATTCCAAACTATGAAGGGCTGATATGACCATACCATTGTTGCCCCTCTGTCACCCTTTTTGGTGCACCAACAGTGGTTACATGTCCCCATCATTTATTTTTGAGACTTTGAAGTTCCAACAACATTCTTAATCTTCTTCATTTATTCAACTTTAAACACTTAAATGCGCCAAAGAGCATGTGCATGTGCATGGGACACTGTTAGGCTGAAAAAAGAAGGCCTACGTCTCCTAGGCCAAGTTGTTTGGGCATGATCACAATAATCAGTATGACTCCAAGTACAGACAGAACCAAGCAAACAGAAAGGTTTCAGAGATGATAAATGGGCTTAAAAAATTAAAATGGGACAACATAAAATCTCAATTCCTGAAGACCAGTGAATTACAAAAAAACAATGACTTAGCTGTAGAAGCAGTAATGAAGTAATTCTATTTCTGTGAGGGAAATTATTTTAAGGTCCCCAGGATAAACAATGAGTTGAGGATCACTAAAAAACCTCGGAACCAAAGATTTCAAACATCTGTCCTTCTGTGCCTGTATGCTGCCCAACTCATTCCCAAAAAGGAACCAGAATCAGATTCCTCCCAACATAAGACTCCTAAGACATGTCAGGTTGGTTTCTGCAGAAGCTGCATCTTGTGAAGTAGTCTTTAAAAATAAAAATGAGAAAACCAAAGAATACAATGATAAGCCACTTTCTCCTTCCCACTGTAATTTTTCTTTGATTTGCTCTCTGAAAATTTAAGAAAAAACAAGAATCGTTAGTGTCTCAGATTCTTGAATTAATCTGATCTCACTTCATGGCTAATGTGGCCAAAAGTAGATGCTTTTGTACAACTAAAACAGAAGGACTTTATATCAGCAGGACTTTAGGGCTCTGGTTCCACTGTATTTAGTGTAAAGTACACTTATGATAGGGTGGAGGTTGGAGAAAGAGGTGGAAACATCCATCACAAGGTAACATGACAGATAGCAGGACCCTAGCTAGACTTTAAGGAACTGATTCTATTCTGGCAGGGGAAACCCACATAATTAAGTTTCGCACTTACAAAATTATCGCTCTGAATGAGAGGCATTTGGTTGTAGATACAATTCCATCTGTAGATACTAACTTTAAATTTAGAGAAGAAAAACACTCAATGAATTAATGTTATGGGTTTGGGTTTCTTAGGTGATTCCTAAATTCACCTACGACTTTTTTGTTTTGATACAATTAACAGCTGTGATAAGAGGTCTACCATAGCCCTGGCTCAGAGGCGGTCTTTAGTTTCAGAAAGTCCATCGGTCATGTAGCTGGCTGTCACTGCTAAATCTGTTGCTTGCAGAGGACCCAGAGGTCTGGGTTTGCTGAGTAGAGTCCTCACCATTTAAGCTCTTCCTACATACAGGACATGCGTCGTGCTGAAACAGAAAGATATCAGTCTACATGAACAGCCTGACCCGAAAGCTGGAAGAACTAAACACTTAAGAAACCCTGAGAGTTAGCAGGTAGAAAAACCAAAAGGGCATGAATTCTCACATAGTGCACGCTGGGCTCCATGTGTAACACCAGGACATCGCCCAAACAGAATGTCAACAGAATTGACAGAGAATTCTAGGCAGCAACTTAACAATAGCTAACACATATCACCAAGCAGAACTAACTAGAAACAATGACCTGAGATGGTCTAGAGCAGGAGTCAGCAAACTTTTCCTGTAAAGGAAAAGGTAGTAAATACTTTAGTCGTTGCAGGCCACACCACCTATGTTGCAACTACTCAACTCTGCTGATGTAGCACAAAAGTAGCCATAGACAATTTGTAAACAAATGGGCATGGCTGTGTTCCAATAAAACTGCATTTACAAAAATAGGTGGCAGGCCACAGGGACCTGCAGGCTGTAGTCTGCTAACCCCTGGTCAGAGAAGTTCCAAACAGATTAATAATCTAAAACACAGGAATGGTGCTACTAGGAGTTAGCCAGGGACTAAAATCTGATCTGCCTGGCTCTCTATTAACTGTTTGGTTTTTTTTTTTTGTTTTTTAAAAAATTTTTATTGGAGTATAGTTGCTTTACAATGTTATGTTAGTTTCTACCGTACAGCGAAGTGAATCAGCTACACGTATACATATATCTCCTTTTTTGGATTTCCTTCACGTTTAGGTCACTGCAGAGCACCGAGGAGAGTTCCCTGTGCTATACGGTAGGTTCTCATTAGTTATCTATTTTATACATAGTATCAATAGTGTATACATGTCAATCCCAATCTACCAATTCATCCCACCCCTCCCTTTCCCCCTTGGTATCCTTACGTGTCTGTGCCTCTATTTTTGCTTTGTAAATAAGATCGTCTATACCAATTTTTTCAGATTCCACATATATGCGTTAATACACGATATTTGTTTTTCTCTTTCTGACTTACTTCACTCTGTGTGACAGACTCTATGTCCGTCTGTACAAATGACCCAATTTCGTTCCTTTTTATTGCTGAGTAATATTCCATTGTGTATATGTACCAATTAACTGTTAACTACATCCTTACTGTGAACCATCCCACCAAGAAGACATGACTGGCACAGTTGCCCCATCACAGATGAGAGCTGTCCATACTTACCAGTTCTAACCACGGCACAATACAACTGCTGTGAAAGAAGTGGTTGCAGGGTAACTGCCGGACTTCCTCCTCAACTGTGTAATCCTCTTTGCATACTGGACACTCTAAACCCTTATCTGTTGGAGGAGGAAACGCCTTTTAAAATAAACAAGCAAAAAGAAGGAAGAAAAAAACTAGCCCAATGTCTTTAACAGCCAAAGGAATACACAAAGTAAAGACAAAGTGCACCCAAGGTGGAGGCAGATAGGAAGCATGAATTTTATTTCAAACTGGGAATAGAGGTGGTAGTAGACAGGGGTATGAGAAGGAGGACTAACTAATGGGCCTGTTCCAATAAGGCCCAGACAGGAACTACATAAGGCCTACTTTTCAATGTAAAGAGTTGGAAGAACTGGGGCTTAGATTATCTTTTAAGTGAAACAGGAAAAACATCTTCCCAAGTGTGTGAAAGCCTTCTGGCAGTTTCTACTTAGGAAACACTGGCAATCTGTCCACCACAACCAAGGAACTCATCTCGGCAATCTTGGCTGTTCCCACTCAGTGTCTCAAGCCACTTTTACCCTACTACTTTCTACATTACACATCCTATTTCATCATGGTTACCCTAAAGCCTCTTTTACAAGCTGTTCATTAGAAGCTGTACCAGGAGATAGTGCTACAGAACTGCAAGGCCCAAGGGTAGCTCAGGCTCTAAGTCCAGAGACAGGAAGCCCTCTTCTCAGAGAAAATGGCTACAAACTGAACAGGGGATACCAGGCAGTAAATTCCAAGTTTCCCAAGTTTGGCTAGTAATACCAGCTAGTCTATCTCTTCAGTAGCTGGGCTATGTATGTTACATGCTCCACAGTACTCAAGGCATTTGGAGTAAAATACCACTTAACAGATTCACTCCTTCCTCTCCATTCCCATCACCTGAGCCCTAATTTTAGCTTCTACTTCTCATGCCTACTCTACTGTAACAGCCTCCCATGTAGCATCCCTGACTCCAGGCCTTCCAGATATATCCTATATTTTGCTACCAGCTAATTCTCCCTAATATCAGCTTCATAGCAATTCCCAGCTCATCTTCACTTGGATTCTCAGCTGGTACCTCAAAATCAACAAATTCAAAATTAAAAACATCACCCCCTTACCCAAACCAGGGCCGGCTCACAATTCCCCCATCCCTGATGTCAGCACCACCTCTGTGGTTATAGAGTTGCAAAATCTTAGAATCATCTTTCACCCTTTCCACTCCTTTATCCCATTATGCAATCAGTGATAAAAGGCTTTCTTCAATCTGAGTCTACCCCTTCCTTTCTGTTAGCATTGCCACCGTCACCTGAACCCCATCAGGATGCTGCAACAGCCCCTTAAATCTGTTTCTGCTTCCTCCCTCTTTCAATCTTTTTTTTTTTTTAATGACTGCTTTTTAAATTTATTTATTTATCTACTTTTGGCTGTGTTGGGTCTTCGTTGCTGCACGTGGGCTTTCTCTAGTTGCATTGAGTGGGGGCTACTCTTTGCTGCAATTTGTGGGCTTGTCATTGCGGTGTCTTCTACTGTTGCAGAGCACGGGCTCTAGCCACAGGCTTCAGTAGTTGCAGCACGTGGGCTCAGTAGTTGTGGCTCACAGGCTCTAGAGTGCAGGCTCAGTAGTTGTGGCTCATGGGCTCTAGAGTGCAGGCTCAGTAGTTGTGGCACACGGGCTTAGTTGTTCCGCGGCATGTGGGATCTTCCCAGGCCAGGGCTCGAACCTGTGTCCCCTGCACTGGCAGGCGGATTCTTAACCGCTGCGCCACCAGGGAAGTCCCTTCCCATCTATTTTAGACACTACCCTCCAAACTAATCTTCCCTAAAGACCACTTAAATTCCCTCATTCCTCCATTTGGGGACCTACAAAACTTACCTACTACCTAAACTATCCAGCCCTAACTACTCTGCCAGTTTCAGGGTCCTCTACAACAAGGCCCCACCCTTCCTATCCAGTCATACCTCTCACTACTCCCCAAATCAGATTCTATTTCAGGTCTAATGAGGTTACACTCCTTATACCTGATCCAGACACCATGTCCATGCTGACATTCTTCACTGGTTCATGCTTTTCCATATATAGAATAATCTCTCTAATATGGCCCATCCTGTCTTTAAAATCTTCTGACTCTAAACTGGAATTTATGGGGAAAGAAACTCCCAGTCCAAAATAATGTCCCTTACCACTAAGTTCTTTTAGTGCTTATAAATAAAATAATGTCTATGTCTAATGTACCTGAGTACAGGGTAGATGTGAAACAAATGCCTAGCCCCCCATTTTTTCTCTTCCTTTTCTCCCAAAGTCAGTATCATCTGCTCAACCACTTTTTAAACTATTGTCTAATCATTTGGTAAGTTCTGCTTCCCCTGGTAAGTTCTTCAAGAAATCAAGTCTTCTATACCTTTGTACCTCTTTATTTCCTGCCTGGCATCTAGAAAACCAACATGGTAATTGCTCAGGAATTACCTGTTGACTAACCCTAACGAAGGGGTAGGTACCTTCCATACCTGGCACCCAGGTATAAATTTTAGGAGTGCTACAGCTTCACTTGAAGATCTTTAGTATAGGAAATGGCTCAGATTCTGAACAGAGGTAATAAGATGACAAAATACGTATGAAAATGAACCTACCAACTTGTTCCTGAGTTACTGACACTGTTGGAAGAGATGTGATCTTTTCCTTGTCAGCTGGGGGAGGCCCTGTGTTTTCCAGTTGTCCTAAAAGCTACAAAAAAAAAAGAAAAAAGAAAAAGAAGAAGTGGTAGACATCTAACTATCCCGAGGGAGGGAGCTGTTCCAGCTGAGAACAGTGCAGATATTAAAAATGTTAGTTGCTCTTACTTCTGCAAGGCTATGAGAGGCTTGGGTTTTCCCTTTCCTGCTGCCAGAACACTCATGATTGCTTTACAATTTCAGAGTGACATTAGTATAAGCCCACAGACAGATCCATCATTGCAGGGCCCACCTCTGGGCATAAAGCAACTTCGGAGACAGCAAAAGGGCTGTGATGTCACGAATAAAACTACAGCGTAACAAAACATAATACTTAACCAGTTCAAAAACTTCATTTTGCTGAAAGGAAAAAAAGGGTCAGAGTATGGAAAATAGCACAAGGTAAGCCAAGAAATAGGTAAATTACTGCCTACAAGAAGACTTAGACATAAACAACATGCTTTCTATTCTCAGCAATCCACAAGGGAAATGAAAAACCAATTAAATTAAAATAAACATAAACAAGTGGAAGCAATTACACATAGCATGGGAATACCTTTTTCTCTGCTTCCTTCCCCTACTTTGTTCCATCTAGCAGAAATCCCTGCTTCAACATATGAGCAGACCCTTCTTTTTTGTGAAGTACTTGTTAATAGGATCCTCATAGGACTGAACAAGAGGCCAAAAATATAAAATATTGTTTGTTACAGAAGTCTTTTCTTCCTTTGGAGTTGAAGCTATCTTCTAGAAAGTCCCTAGGACCAAGAAAGTACATGGATGCTGAGCTAAACCCATAAACCATCTATCCCTTTAGTAAAATGGAAACCCACAAGCTCAAACTATTAGGGAAAGCAGAGTGACTGCCGTTTCAGAAAGTAGCAGAAGGAAAGCAGGAAGCCTGTGGAACCATGAGACACACTGAACAGACACCCTCAAAAGGCAGCTCCTCACCTGAGTTACAATGGCATCAAGCCCTGTCTGACCCCAGGCATAGTCCCCAGGGTTGGAGTGCAGCATCCCGCTCCTATACATGAGATGAGACACAGAGCATTAGATGGCGTGACCAGGCTCCGCCTTACACCACAGAAAGATTGGCAGAGGAATCCTGTTCTCTCTCAGAGCTGGAAAGTCACCAGTTCTCTAGAATCAAGTGGCAAAGAATTTCTCAATAATTTCAAGGTCAAACAGATTATCCAGAGGCAGTCTCTCATTCTGTAGGAATTTTTGCTTAACTGTATACAGCATAAAATGTGAAGCTACCTAAAATACCACATGACAAACCAGAGCAAAAAGAGTGACTCATTGCCTGTTGGTTAAGAAAAGTTTGTCTTCTCTGTGCCCATTTAACTTAAACATAGATGGAGCTGCTTTTTAAGGAGAGTTTTCCCTTCGTGATCAGCGAAAATCAACAGCAGACTTCCCTCATTCTAAGACTCGGCCTTTGGTCCTGGACAATGAGGAGCTTTCACGTAGAGAAGCAGCCACAGCAGTGTCTCTGAATCACAACTTAGAGGAATCACAAAAGGGACTTGGCAGCACCTCTTTCTGGAGCTGTTGGTGTACTAGCCTGGATGACAGATATCCAGACTCTGGCTGGAACACGTTTAAAGAAACGAGAGGCTGGAAAATAGGGTAACTGTGTGGAAGGACTGAGGTCCCTTTGAGCAAAGAAGCCTTCTGGAGCAGAGTCAGAAATGGCAAATAACTGTCCAGACAAGAGGAAGTTCCATCTTTAACCCGTACCGTACGTGTCACTCTAATACTCTTATTTCTTCTGAAAAACCTTCTTACTTAAAAAAAAAGGAAGTTAAGCAGTATCTTTTCAATTTCAGAAATTCTTAAGGAATAAAATCTTCCCATATGATCTACGGGAGAAACACACAAATCAGATACCAAGCCTGGTAGGGACCATCTCATTCCCCACCTCAACACAACCCTCACACCTGAATATGAATGGAATCAGACACACCCAGTACCCAGACATCCTGTGGGACCAGGATAGCCCTCATGAGCCTGAATTATAATGAATCAGTTCTGATTAAGTTTGGGCTCAGCAGACAATGGCAGTCTTTAACAGCCTGCCAATTACACCTATATACTCACCTACGCAGCTCTTTCTTTCTCACTATGGCACAGATACTACCATACCTAAAATGATGCTACTGCAGGAGAGTAAGACAGAAGGCAATTAATTACTTACCAAGAAAATGGGGATCCAGGAATGAATCCTGCAATGATTTGTTGTAGTACTCTGTTGAAGGGAAAAAATTAGATAAGAGAACAGACTAATGAAAGTACTCTATAGATATCCATGGCTGACTAATCACCAACTCCTTCCCCAAAACACAATGGCTTTTCACTGACTATTATACAATAGAGAGCACCAGAAATCAGTCCACTACATGGTAGAGTGCTACTCTGCTATTATGGCTGTCTTCCTGAGCTCTGCTACTTTATGTATTAATAGATTTTTATGAATTAAGCTGGAAAGGAATCTTATTGTATGGTTAGTTTTCAAACTATGATTCTTGGATACTTGGCAGCAAAATGAGAGGCTGAAAGGGATGCTAAGCCAGGGAGATTCTGGACCCACCTCCCTACAACAAGGGTAGTTCCATTTTTATGTGTTATGCACATTGTGCAAGATGCTATTTAAAGGGCCCTTTTGTAAAAGTTCAACAATAGCTAACTATACTATGTGTTTGTTTTAAAATATGTTCACAAGTTATTTTATACTCCTCCTCTGGGTGTAGGTTGGACTTAATGACTTACTTTTTTTTTTCCTGAGGTATAACTGACATATAACATTATATGATTTTTTTTCAGGTGTACAACACAATGATTTGATGTTTGTATATAATGCAAAGGATCACCACAATAAGACTAATTAGCATTCATTACCACACATAGTTATAAAATTTTACTTTCTTGTGATGAGAACTTTTAAGATCTACTCTCTTAGCAACTTTCAAATATGCAATACAGTATTAAAGTGATAATACTGTAATGAACTATAGTATCTCATTGTGGGTTTGATTTGCATTTCCCTGATGATACAGTCACCGTGCTATACATTATATCCCCATTATTTATTTTATAACTGAAAATTTGTCCCTTTTGACCCCTTTCACCCATTTCACCCACCCCCCAACCCCTGCCTCTGGCAATTCACCAATCTATTCTCTATATCTGTGAACTCGGTTACTGAATTCTTTTTTTAGATTCCACATATAAGATCATACAGTATTTGTCTTTCTCTTTGTCTCATCTATTTCACTTAGCATAATGCCCTCAAGGTCCATCCACGTTGTTGCAAATGGCAATATTTCATTCTTTTTCACGGCTGAATAACATTCCACTGTATATATGTACCACAATTTCTTCACCCATTCAACCATCAGTGGACCCTTAGGTTGTTTCCATGTCTTGGCTATGGTAAACAATGCTGCAATGAACAGGGGGATGCGTATATTTTTTCAAATTTGTGTTTTTGTTTTCTTCAGATGAATACCCAGAAGTGGAATTGCTGGATCATAAGGTAGTTCTATTTTTAATTTTTTGAGGAACCTCCATATTGTTTTCCATAGTGGCTACACCAATTTACATTCCTACCAACAGTGAACAAGGGTTCATTCCCTTTTCTCCACATCCTTATCAACACTTGCTATTTCTTGCTTTTTGATAACAGCCATTCTAACAGGTATGAGGTGATATCTCATTGTGGTTTTGATTTATATTTCTCTGATGATTAGTGATGTTGAGCATTTTTTCATGTGCCTGTTGGCCAACTGTAATGTCTTCTTTGGAAAAATGTCTATTCAAGTCCTCTGCACATTTTTAATTTGGGTTGTTTTTGTTGCTGTTGAGTTGCATGAGTTCTTTGTATGTTTTGGATATTAACCGCTTGTTGGATACAGCATTTGCAAATATCTCCTCCCATTCAGTAGGTTTCCTTTTCATTTTGATTTCCTTTGCCATGCAGAAGCTTTTTATGGTTTGATGTAGTCCCACTTGTTCATTTTTACTTTTGTTGCCTCTGCTTTTGGAGTCATCCAAAAAAATCATGACCAAGACTGATGTCTTAGAGTTTACTGCCTGTTTTCTTACAGGGATTTTATGGTTTCAGGTCTTATGTTCAGGTCTTTAATCCATTTTGAGTTAATTTTTGTGTATAGTGTAAGACAGTGGTCCAATTTCATTCTTTTGCCTGTGGCTGTACAGTTTTTCCAACACCGTTTATTAAAGAGACTGTCCTTTCTCCACTGTATAATCTTGGCTCCTTTGTCATAAATTAATTGACCATATATGCAAAGGTTTATTTCTGGACCCTCTATTCTATTCCATTGATTTAGGTGTCTGTTTTTATGCCAGTACCATACTGTGACTTACTTCTTAACAATAGAATATGGTGGGCTAACTGTGACTTCCAAGGCTAGTTCATAAAAGGCACTGTGGCTTCCTCCTTGCAGCCTCTCTTGGATTACTTTCTCTGGGACGGTGCCATATCAAGCAGTCCCGTGCAAAGGCCCACATGATAAAGAACTGAGGCCTCCTGACAAGAGCCAGAACAAACCTGCCAGACGTTGAGTAACTCCCAGTTGATTCTTCAGATAACTACAGCAATGGCCAATGTCTTGACTGTAAGCTCATGAGACCCTGGGCCAGAACCACCCAGCTAAGCTGCTCCCAAATTCCTGGCCCACTGAACCTATGAGATAATAAATATCTGTTGTTTAAGCCTCTAAGTTCTGGGGTAATCTGTTATACAGCAATAGATAACTAATACAGATTCTGATACCTAGAAGTGAGTACTGCTGTAACAAAAACCTAAAATGTGGGAGTAGCTTTGGAACACAGCAGAGGGCAGAGTTGGAAGGACTTTGAGGAGAGAGTGAGTAAAAGTTTGAAGAGCCTTTAAGAAATTGTAGAAGCATGATGGCTTTTGAGGAAGTTATAGGTGAGTACTTAAGGGAAAGTGAGAAAAATCTTTTTGGAAATGGGAGGGAAAGGGATCCTTGTTATGTAGTGACAAAAGCTGTTGCCTGACATAACATGGAAAGTAGAAGTTGTGGCTCATGAAAGGGGTGATAATGTAGCTAACAAGATTTCCAGACAGGAGTGTTGAAGGTTCCTTTTGACTTCTTCTTGCTGTATTAAAATGCAAGAGAAGAGGAATAAATTAAAGGAAGAATAGTTAAAAAGGAGTTAAGACTAGATAATTCTGAAAATTCCTGGCCTCTCCAGATGGCAAATGATACTAAAATTAAGAAATGGCTTTTAAAAAAAAGAAAGAAATGGTTTCTGAGCAAAGATCAAATCATGGGCATTGCCAAGAAAATGGTTAAAGAGGAAGCCAAGAGTGTGGCTATAAAAATTCTTTGTTAAGACCTCAGAAAGAGGGGCTTCCCTGGTGGCGCAGTGGTTGAGAATCCGCCTGCCAATGCAGGGAACACGGGTTCGATCCCTGGTCCGGGAAGATCCCACATGCCGCGGAGCAACTAAGCCCGTGCGCCACAACCACTGAGCCTGTGCTCTAGAGACCGCAAGCCACAACTACTGAGCCCACACGCCACGACTACTGAAGCCCGTGTGCCTAGAGCCTGTGCTCCGCAACAAGAGAAGCCACTGCACTGAGAAGCCTGCGCACGGCAACGAAGAGTAGCCCCCACTTGCCGCAACTAGAGAAAGTCCCTGCGCAGCAACGAAGACCCAATGCAGCCAAAAATAAATAAATTTAAAAAAAAAAGAAAAGACCTCAGAAAGTTCACATAGTGCCTAGAGAGCTATTCAATTAAACAACTGAGCTTCTAAGAAGCTTAAATGTGTTGTATTAGTTTCCTAGGGCTGCCGTAACAAATTCCCACAAACTGGGTAGCTTAAAACAACAGGAATTTATTCTCTCACAGTTTTGGAAGTCAGAAATCTGAAACTGAGATGCTGTTAGGGTTAGTTCCTTCTGGAGTCTCTAAGAGAGAATCTATTCCATGCCTCCCTCCCAGCTTCTGGTGGTTTCCAGCAATCCTTGCTGTTTCTTAGCTTGGCGACACATTATTCCAATCTCTGCCTCAGTCGTCATACGACTTTCTTCTGTGTCTTCTGTATCCAAATTTCTCTCTTCTTATAAAAACACCATTGGATTAGGGGCCACTCTAACCCAATATGATCTCATCTTATTTTGATTACATGTATAAAAGATCTTATTTCCAAATAAGGTCACATTCACAGGTACTGGAAGTTAGGACTTGAACATTTCTTTGGGGGTGGGGGGGATATAATTCTATCCCACTACAAGTATTGTCCTTCAGCAATCCCAGCAGAAGCCCAAGGTAAAAAAGAGATTATATAAAAAAGATTTGTGAGCATAAGTTTTGTTAATGGCATGAATCTCAATAATAGTAAAAAGAAACACTGCCAGCTTAAACTGAAAGGTACAGAGGCAGTACAAAATGAAAAGAGACCCTTTGGGCCCTCAAAATTCTACGGGCAAGAAGCAGGCTAAGAAAACTATGAAGTTGCAAATCTGGACTACTTTTTATGGAAAAGAATGACTCATAGGGTGGAATCAAGAGCCAGGAAGGAGGAAACAAGAGCTACAGAGAAGCATTCCTGGGCAGAAGTAGAACTAAGTCCTAATCAAGGAACGTCCAACACTTATCCAGACAAACATTAAAATTGCTACGCATCAGTGACTTCTTTGTGCCTTTCATCTTCTCCCTTTTTAAACAGAAATCTCTATACCTGTTTATTATACGCCTGTCCCATCACTATATGTTGGGTATATATGAGGGGTAGAAAACTTGCCTCTTTGGTTTATAGATCTCCACATCAAAAGGAATTATGTCTGAGGAACTACACGCAAAGAGCCTCATCCACACTTGGACTTAAGTAAATGACAACCACCTGGATTTCAAGTTGATGCTGTACAGGGACAAGACTTTTGGTGGGTCTTGGGAGGAGGTGAATGTATTTTGCACATGGGGGAAATATAAGTAATTTCTGGCCAAAGGTTAAACTGTGGTAGTTTTCAAATATGTCCACAAATTCTTTAATACGCCTCCCCTTTAAGAGGCAGAGCTTAATTCTCCTCCCCTTGAATGTGGACTGGACTTAGTGACTCACTTCTTACAGATAAAGTGTGGCTGGAAGGACAGTGCTTGGCTTCCAAGATCAGGATATAAAAAGGCTTTACGGTTTTTCCCTTCTTCCTTTCTCTCTCTTGGATCACTTACTCTAGGGGAAGCCAGCTGCCAAGTCATGAAGACACCAAAGAAGTCCTATGGAGAAGTCCACACAGTGAGGAACTGAGGCGTCCTGCCAACAGCAATGTTAGTTGACCCATCTTGGAAGTGGATCTTCCAGCCCCAGTTTAGGGTTCAGATGACTGCAGCCACAGCAGACATTCTGATTATAACCTCATGAAAACCTTTACCAAAAACACCTAGCTAAGCTGCTCCAAAATTCCTGACCCTCAGAAACTGTGAGATGATAAATGTCTGTTGTTATAAGCTGCTAAATTCTGGGATAACCTGTTTACACAGCAATAAGTAACTAATATACCCTCCCTGCTTGCTAGTACAGATATACCTCAGAGATATCACAGGTTTGGTTCCAGACCACTGCAATAAACAAATTTTTTGGTTTCCCGGTGCATATAAAAGTTATGTTTACACTACACTGTAGTCTACTAAGTGTGCAATAGCATTATGTCTAAAACATTGTACATAACCTTAATTTAAAAATACTTTATTGCCAAAAATGCTAACCATCATCTGAACCTCTAGCAAGTTGTAGTAGTAACATCAAAGATCACTGATCACAGCCACCGTAACAAATACAATAATGAAAAAGTTCAAAGTATTACAAGAATTATGAAAATGTGACACAGAGACATGAAGTGAGCAAATGCAGTTGGAAAAATGGCACCGACAGACTTGCTAGACGCAGGGTTGTCACAAACCTTCAATTTGTAAAAAACGCACTGTCTGCTAGGTGCAGTAAAGTGAAGTGCAATAAAATGGGGTGCGCTGTACCTCGGCCCTCTGCATCCACGGGTTCTGCATCTACGAACTTAATCAACCAAAGACTGAAAATATTGGGGGGGAAAAAATACTCCAGAAAGTTCCAAAAAGCAGAACTTAAATTTGCCGTGCACCAACAACTATTTATATAGCATTTACATTGTATTTATAACTATTTACATAGCATTGTATTAAGTGTTACAAGTATTCTAAAGATGATTTAAAGTATACAGGAGGATGTACATAGGTTGTTTGCAAACACTACACCATTTTATATCAGGGGTAAGAATCCTCAGATTTTGGTATCCGCGGGGGCGGTGGGGAGGGGGGTCCTGAAACCAATGCTCCCGATGGATACTGAGGGATGACTAATTAGAAGAACAGTTTATCACATGCTTGAACTAACCAATAAGTAAATGGTAATAATCAAGTTTGAGAGAGAGCCTAGTTCCTTGAAGCTCTAAAGCTGACCCTATACAAATACTTGGAATTGCCAGGGACATCTCAATGGCTCAGCTGCTGATTTCCCCTTTATCGGCTGCGTACCCTCTGGAAATGAGATGTTGGTTCCACCTCAGCAGTGACAGAGAGAGACCGCTCAGGGTGACCCCAGTAAGTGTATGAGCTGTTGTTAGGAGATTATCTTCACTTGATACATACAGTATTTACACTGAATTTTTTTTTTAAACAAAAACTTTTTCTTGTTAAAGTACTAGGTAGCTAAAAGGGGTAGGGGAAGAGGTGTATGTATCTAATTTTAGCAACCCACAGAAGAGAAAAATCAATCCACAGGGTCTGGAGGGGTATGCTAAGACCAGATAAGAGTATTCACGTAGTCTCCAAAGCTGTAATCTCTCTAGGTTTTCCTCCTAGCTCCCTTCTCAGACTCCTCTACTTATTCCTCCTATCTTCCAAACTTCTAATCAATGAGGGCCCAGAGCTCAATTCTCTGAGCTCTTCTATTTTCTATCTTGACTCTTTTGGCAATTTCATCCAGGTTTATAATTTTAAGTATCATAAAGAGGCAACAACTTCCAGATTTTATCTCTAGCCAAGACCTCTGCCTACCCAACATCACCACTTGAATGTGTAATAAGCACCTCAACCTTGTTATGTCCAAAATTGAACTCTTAGATCTTCTCCCCCAAACCTGTTCCCCCTAGTATTCCGCATTTCAGCTGATGGTGGCTCCACTTTTCTAGTTGTTCAAACCAGAAACCTTTTTGTCATCCTTAACTCTTCTTTCTGTTATACCTCATATCCAATCTGCCAGCAAATCCTATCATGCACATTATCAAACTTTATCTAGAATCCAACCATTTTTTTGCACTAACCCTCATCCAAGCCACTAGTATCTCTAACTTAGATTAATGCAACAGCCTCTTAAATAGTTTCTCTGCTTCTGTCTTTGCCCCTGTGCCTCTTGTACACACACATACCCCTGGCCATTCTATTATCAACACAGCAGTTAGAATGATCATTTTAAGACATAAGTTAGACCATGTCATTCTTCTGCCCTAAACTTCCTACTGGATTTCCACTGCACTCAGAATAAAAGCCTGTATAACAGGCTACCAGTCTCTACATGATCTCATACTCAGCTACCCAGCCCCAGCCCCAACAACTGCTCTGTGACCTCATCTCCTACTATTCCCCTCTCTTACTCTGCTCCACACTAGACTCTCCTTGTTGGCACATTCTTGGCTCATTCCCTCACTTCCTTTATGTCTATTCAAAAACCTTCTCAACAAGGCCTTTGCTGACTATACTTTTTGAAACATCACTTCTCCCACACTCCCTAACTCCCTTCCCTGCCTTTTTTTCCCCAAAGCATTTACTACTGCTTAACGTTCTATCGATTTAATTTATTTTGCTTGTCTGTCATCCCCCATTACTACGTAAATTCCACAAGGGCAATCATTTTTTACTGTTTTGTTCACTACTGTATGCCCAACATCCTGAATAGCACCTGGCATAGTAATACACAAATGTTTACTGAATGACTTAAGAGACCCCAAGATGGGGCCCAATCAGATGGACATTGAGAGACATATATAATCTATTAAGATAAAAAAAGGAGATTATAAAATAGGTATAGTATGATTCCATTTCAATTATATAGATGTAGATATCTCATATATATATGGGAAAAGGTCTACATAATTATGTATCAAGGTATAATAACTGTGGCTATTTCTGGGTAATGTTTTTTTAATCCACGCCAAAAAACAAAACAAACCTATTACTTTTAAATAGCAACAAAAAAAGTTAACAACCGAAAAGAAGTCATTTCTCAAAATCTGAGTTGTGATCAGTGGTCAGAAAATGTTAAGAACCTAGGGTTAACTTCAGGAAAACATATTCTTAAGGAAGGAAACCTTAAATGTTAAGAGTACCACACTGATGGGCTTCCCTGGTGGCGCAGTAGTTGAGAGTCTGCCTGGCGATGCAGGGGACATGGGTTCGTGCCCTGGTCCGGGAAGATTCCACATGCCGTGGAGCGGCTAGGCCCGTGAGCCATGCCCACTGAGCCTGCGTGTCCGGAGCCTGTACTCCACAACGAGAGAGGCCACAACAGTGAGAGGCCCGCATACCGCCAAAAACAAACAAACAAAAAAAAGAGTACCATACTGAAACAAAAGATAGGTTTTAATGTAATAAGTGCAAACTAAAGGGTGGTAATCTCTATGAAGCCAGGAAAATATGAATGTATTAGGGTTGATCTAATACAAAGCAAAGGAACAAATGACAAACATAAATACTTTTCCATCCTTAAAAAAAAGTCATTAAGATGAAATATGAGGACTTCCCTGGTGGTGCAGTGGTTAAGAATCCACCTGCCAATGCAGGGGACACGAGTTCGAGCCCTGGTCCAGGAAGATCCCACATGCCGTGGAGTAACTAAGCCCATGTGCCACAACTACTGAGCTTCAGCTCTAGAGCCCATGAGCCACAACCATTGAGCCCACGTGCCACAACTATTGAAGCCCGCGCACCTAGAGCCCATGCTCTGCAACAAGCCACCACAATGAGAAGCCTGCGTACCACAACGCAGAGTAGCCCCTGCTCGCCACAACTAAAGAAAGCCTGCGCACAGCAATGAAGACCGAATGCAGTCAAAGATAAAATTAATTTTTTTAAAAAGATGAAATATGAATAATTCCTTATTAGGCTTATCACAATCCAAATGAAATTTCTCCAAAAGACTATACAATTTCCTTTGCTGACTCTATACACACCAAGCAACCATCTGATTGCTTTTCATTTCTTGATATTTAGGAAATTCAAAGACATTATTAAGCTAATAAGCAGCAATGAGTTTTCCAGTCACTGAAGTAGAATTCCCCAAGTTGTAAATTAATAAATTACTCTTCTGGCACAGGTCAGATAATTATTTAAGGTTAGATAAGATGACCTGATTACACCCAGATAAACTATCATTTGAAAGCTGCAGATTAGAGGACTTTAGGCACACTCAATAAATATTTGCAGAATGGATGAACAATTGAAGACCTACCCTTCTCTATATGAGCAAAAAAGGCTTCACTCATGTCAATGAAAAAACATCTCATTTCAGGAGAGCTCCTTAAATTTGTGTGAGGAGCACATTAATAATCCCACAAAGGCTAATCCCTGACATCTGATTTCTTAAATGACAAAGTACTCTGTCTACAGTAAAATGGGTGGAATGATCAGAAGCCTGAGATGTAGTCCATGGAAACCACTAGCTGAGAACCCGACGAACAGGATAAAAAGTTATACTACTTCTCAAATCAACAGGACAAACTGTTATCAGGAAGAAGCCAAGCCAGGATTTAATCAATAAAAAAAACCGTAAAATACAAAATTGTAAAGTGTTTTCAAAACACTGGGTGACATTATAATGACAACTACTGCAAAGTAATAACAATCATGCAGAACAATCTGAGTAGACCTGCTAATCAGGCAGAGTAGTAATATGCCCCAAAGATGTGTTGTGTTCTATTTACACTTACATGAAAGAAAAGAGAAAATAAATTGAGTTTAAAACTTCCCAAGTTCTACTTACTGGCACACTAGTATGTGTCCCTTGGAAGAAAAATTTCTGAGAAAGTTAGGAAAATGCTTAATTCTTTTTTTTTTAATTGGGAAGACTATAAGATACCGTTAAAATTTTTCAGTTATTTTGAAACATTCATAATCCCACCAAATACAAATATCATCATTTTTGCCATATCCTGGCTCCAATATTTAACTGGCTTCATACCCTTAGGCAATTTACCTAACTTCTCTGTGCCTCAGTTTCTACTGTAGAACGGAGATATTCACAGTAACTTCTCCAGAGGGTTATAGTGAAGATTAAATAAATACCTGAAAAGCACTCAGACTAGTACCTGGCACAAACTCTTAGCTATTATAACTACTAATTCATATGTTCCATACATACCTCTTAGCAACATAATTACAATTAACCATTCATTCAACACAAGTATATACAATGTCCACTATAAAACAGACACTACCTAGAAGGTGGGAATACAAAAATGAATGAAATTCCACCCTAGACCATTAACCCTAGAAGTAACTGAAAAGGTTGTAACAGATCTGGTCCCCCAAAAGATTCTAGGTCCAGATGAAATTACAGGTAACTTTTACCAAACCTTTAAGGAATAGATAATTCCTTATTTAAACTATTCCCAAGCCTAAGAACAAAGCAAGATTTCCCAGTTCATTTTATCAAACTAATACAACCCTGATACCCAAACTTGATAAAGATAACACAAGAAAATTACCAGCTCCCTTATGAATCAATGCAAAAATCCTAAAAAAGATTAGGAAGAAATCAACTCCAAAAGTGTATTAAAAGATTAACACTCCTTGACAAAGTAGTTTTTATTCGAAGCCTGTTGAATTCAAACTGTTGGTTCAACGTGATAAAATCTATTAGTTAATAAAATGCATTAATTGTTTAAAGAAGAAAAACTATAAGGGTCATTTTCATAGGACTGCAAAGGTCATTTGATAAAATCACTAGTCATCCTCAATTAAAAGCTCATAATAAACCTTTCTTAATGTGATAGGAACCATATTAGGAACCAAAAGTGAATATGCTTAATAAAGAAACACTAATTCACTCTCATTTAAGTCAGGAAGAAGATAAAGATGGCTACACTTAGACAACTTTGTTTTGATAATATAGTTAATGCAACAGATAAGAAAAAATAATGAGGCATAAACATAGGGGAAAAATACAAGCAATATTTGTATCAATCAATTGATACACCTGCTAATCTAGAAACCTTAGAGAACAAAATGAAAAACTATTAGAGCTAATAAGAGAATTCAATTAAGTAGCACGGGGCTGGGTAACAATCTATCTAATAATCAGTTTAAAATTAAGTGAAACCATAAAACTTTACTGAATAACATAAAAAAAGAACCAAACAAATTGAGATATGAGCCATGGGCCTAGATGAGAAGTTTCAATATTATAAAAAGTACCAACTGTCCCCAAATTAATATGAACTTCCAATCAAAATCCCAATGGGATGGGAGAGAGGTCAGAGATTGACAAATTGCATTTAAAATTCATTTGAAAGAGTAAATGTAAGAGAAGCATCCAAAAATTTTTGCAAAGGAACAATAACGAAGTGGACTTTCACTACTAGCTATCAAATCATACTATAAAATTATAGAAAGTAAATCAGTAAGACACAGGCACAGGAGTACACAAATAAAGATCAGACCATAACAGAGAATCCAGATAGAGATGAATATGAAACTCTATATATAACAAAGGTAACATTCCGAATCAGGTGGATTATTCAATAAATGAGAGGGGACAGACCCTTAACTCAAAAAATACACAAGAATAATACACTCACCACCAGACGTGTGGGCACAAAACACAAGCCAAGCCAGAGATCCTCCCTGGGAGTTGATAGATGCACATATCCTCTGGGATGAATGCTCTAATGTTCTTATAAACTTGGAACTACCATTAGCTATCTTTCATTTTACACAGGAGAGCTATTTAATAATGATGCCAACAAAGAGAGAGACAGATGAAGATAACATACTGATTGACCACCTAGATCCATCTAAGAACATCTAATTTACATCTGTGGTTCTTAATATTGTCCCTACACAGCAACTTAGGAATCCAAGGAGATGGTTTTGCTAGTTACAGTAAATAGGGTAGTACCATTCATATTTAGTAGCAAGGAAAGAACAGTGCTAGTCACCCTGCAAGAAATGGGAGGAAAGCCAGGACCAAAAAGGAACTGTCCTCCAGCATGCATAATTTTTAAACATCCTGCCTGGACGTTCACTTGGGGAACATCTGTCTATAATTAACTGAGCCTAAACTCAACTCCATTTTACACAAAGTATTTCCAACTTGGTTTTAATATATACTGAATTTATTTATTTATTTATGGCTGCACTGGGTCTTCGTTGCTGTGCATGGGCTTTCTCTAGTTGCAGCGAGTGGCGAGCGGTGGCTACTCTTCGTTGCAAATCAAAACTACAATGAAGTATCATCTCACACCAGTCAGAATGGCCGTCACCAAAAAATCTACAAACAATAAATGCTGGAGAGGATCTGGAGAAAAGGGAACCCTCTTGCACTGTTAGTGGGAATGTAAATTGATACAGCCACTATGGAGAACAGTATGGAGGTTCCTTAAAAAACTACAAATAGAACTACCATATGACCCAGCAATCCCACTACTGGGCATATACCCTGAGAAAACCATAATTCAAAAAGAGTCATGTACAAATATGTTCATTGCACCTCTATTTACAATAGTCAGGACATGGAAGCAACCTAAGTGTCTATCAACAGATGAATGGATAAAGAAGATGCGGCACATATATACAATGGCATATTACTCAGCCATAAAAAGAAACGAAATTGAGTTATTTGTAGTGAGGTGGATGGACCTAGAGTCTGTCATACAGAGTGAAGTAAGTCAGAAAGAGAAAAACAAATACAGTATGCTAACACATATATATGGAATCTAAAAAATAAAAAAAGGTTCTGAAGAACCTAGGGGCAGGACAGGAATAAAGATGCAGACGTACAGAATGGAATTGAGGACACGGGGAGGGGGAAGGGTAAGCTGGGACGAAGAGAGTGGCATGGACATATACACACTACCAAATGTAAAATAGATAGCTAGTGGGAAGCAGCCGCATAGCACAGGGAGATCAGCTGGGTGCTTTGTGACCACCTAGAGGGGTGGGGTGGGGGGGGTGGGAGGGAGACGCAAGAGGGAGGAGATATGGGGATATATGTATATGTATAGCTGATTCACTTTGTTATAAAGCAGAAACTAACACACCATTGTAAAGCAATTATACTCCAATAAAGATGTTAAAAAAAAATAGACACAGAGGTGATCCAGATACTGAAGTTACCGAAAAAGGGCTTTAAATTAACTATGACTAGTATGTTCAAATAAAGATGGAGAATATCACCAAAGAATCTGAATCCATACAGCAATCAAACTGAAATTTTAGAAATGAAAATCATCATATCTGAAATAAGTAATTCCTTTGATAGGTTTAACAGTAGATCAAAAACAGCAGAAGATAAGACTAATGATACTGAAGGTGGGTCAATAGAAAATACCCAAAATGAAGTACAGAGAAAAAAAGAATTAAAAATACGGAAAGATAGATTCTCATAGACATACAAAAATATATAAACAAGAAGGAGTGTTCAATGCACTATAGTTTATAATGATGAAAAAAGAAAATCTAAAAGCTCTCCAATGTTCATCATTAGGGAATTGTCTAAATTAATTACCATACATTCTTAAGATGGAATTCTATTCATGTGTTTAAATGCGACAGATCTGGCAGGTCTATAAGTAACGACATGGAAGTTCGACAAAATATCCTGCTATGTGAAGAAAATTAGATAATAAAGATATCTAATTAGATATTGTCCCTACCCCCGTGGAGCAGTGAGAAAAAACTACAACAGGTATAAACGGGTACGTAAATTGGATTTTTTATTTTCCATATAAACACAGCAAAATCCATTTTTACACATCTCTAATGGTTGGCTATTTTCTTCCTAAGTGTGTACTTAGAATGAAAATGTAATATCTGGCATTTTCTGATCCTACAGCAGGAAGTAGTCTCTACTTAAGTGGAAAAAAAAAAAACCAAACAAACAGCTAATGACTATACAGTCAATAATGTTTACACAGGTAATACTGTGAAGTTTCTTTTCACAACACATCTAAATAAGTGTAACAGAAGGACCCTATGGGGCCTTCCTGGGACAGACCCCACCATGTCCTCTGCCTGTCTCTTGTCTCTAGAAAAACTTTAGAATAAAATTAATCAGAGAAATGGGAAAATACAGAAGCAAAGGAAAGCAGTCAAACAAAACCAAACAATAGTTTAGTCGTTAAACAAAGTCAAGGACCTTTAGTTCCTCTTCAAGGGCTACAGATAATATTCTGAGCCATAGCTTTTGAGCTGTTTTGCAGATACTGAAACCCATACCAGGTGGAAGAAGTTAACTACATGATGACCAGACTGTAGCCATGACATAAGCTGCTCCATCTTAACAATTCTGAGAACTACCCTCAAGGAAATGGGAATAAACCAACCCTGGAACTGAAGATTAACTGTACTTAAAACAATCAAGATGATGCTGATCAGATCACCGCATGAACAACTTCAAGATGACTGTTGGAGCTGACTGTGCTGTTCTGCACATAGCCCCCTCCCTCCACCTATACACCCCTGAAACGCCCCTTTCACAGCTCTTGCCCCCTGATCAGAAGCAGGGGAGTTGACCTTTGGACACAAGTCTGCCTTCTCCCCAGGTTGCCAGTCTCCTAAATAAAGCAACCTTTCCCTTCCTACCAACGCTGGTCTCTCAAGTACTGGCTTTTGAAAGGCAAGCAGCTGAACCTGAGTTTGGTAACACAGGTAAAAGAAAAACGTAGGTCCATTTAAAGAAAACATTAAATAATAATAATGATGATGACAGAGAGGAAAAAATTCATCAATACAGTACTTAAATGACTAAAACGCAGAAAACACTGATTTAGAGCCAAAATCACTGAGTTCATGACATCCACAAAAAAGGGGTCAGGGAGGGGTGCCCATGGTTAATATATTTTACAAGCAATAGGATTAAAATCTTCAGAAGATTGCTATAACATCGTTTAATATAAAATAATGAAATAACATGCCACTTATTCTATTAGCTGAAGTAGCTAATAAAATAGCTAATTAGCAGACACTGACAGGCTGACCCCACATCCATTCTCAACAGCCTTCTCCCTTGCCACCTCCTACGGCAAAGGACAGAAAAGCTAAATCCATGCTCTCCTAGCTTTCTTTACAGCTGAGTGTGGGGAGCATGTGACAAAGTGCCCAGCGAATAGAATTTTCCAGGCAGGAAGTGAAGAGGTGGAAGTGGAGCAGTGAAAAAGATTTTCCTTTCCTTCAAAATATGGGACAAATAAACTGGTGCTATCCCTTTCCCCTTTCTTCCTTCCTGAAGTCCTAAGGCAGTAAGCATGAGGGAAAGATCAAGAGAATCACAGAGATCCAACCCTAACACGGTTGACACACTGAACTAATTTGCTGTGACCTACCTACAGACTTGTTATGTGTAACAAAAAAAGAGCTTGTTTGAGCCATCATTAAATCAGGTTATTTGTTGCTTGCATGTTACTAAGGTAATATGATTATCAGTAAAGGACATGTGAGAAAAGGAAGCTCATGTCTTTCTCCCACTCTTACTATCAGTTAAAGAGACAATGTAGTAGCAGAACAGACCACAATTTCCTATGGTATAAAGAGGCAAAGCAACCAAGGAGAACTGATTCAAGCTAATATCTTCACATTGATTACTTTATTAGTCTGGCAAGGAATTTTTGAGCAAAACATTTTAAAATTTGACCCTGTCTTCTTTAACTGTACATGGCCCAGCTCAATGGCTCTGTGAGAAGAGAGTATACAGCCTAGTGCCTAAAAAATCCTAGGCATTTGGTAAATGCTAGTCACCTACGTCTCTAGTAGACTGCAGACAGGATATATGGCTGCCTAACGGCATTCAAATTGTTTTTAAGCATTCATACGGTAGAACTGACAAATTAGGGTAAATCTCCCTGTTCTTACTTGACAACTAAAAAAAAAATCTTCTTGAAAGATTTTATTTCCATTAAAAGGAAACGCAGCAGAAGCTCCATTTGTCCAACTGGCAAGAAATTATCAGCTAATAATCAGAGAAACACAAGATGATCACTTTACTTAGATGTCCCAACTCTCTTACTAATTTAAGGGCTGTGAACAAGGGCTGCTACCTAAAATGCTTAGATCCAATTTCTCTGGCCAAACTGAGATTATTTGATCAACAAAATGAATAATGATTAAAACAAAATGCATGAGTCTGGGCTAAAATAAGTAGACAGATAAGGTAGGGCAGGGAGAGAGAAAAACTTTTTTTTTAAACAACAGATTGTGTAATAGCTGTAGAAAGAATCAAAGAAATAGAAAATCATTATTGTATAACCACTATAGTAATAATTCAGGCAAGAATCATCAATGGAGTCTAATATCATTAGGTAAAAAGCTATTAGAGAACCAGATATTTACTCAATCTCCAAGTATCACCTCAGATTATATATTAATTACAAAAGAGAAAGGGCACCTTTATAAGAAAAATTTGGCAGGCACTGCCTTAACCAAATGGTCAAACTTAACATCACCCATGATGGGTCAAGCTGACATCATGTGCACCCTCTGTTGTGATACACCGAGAAGGATACATCATTTATTTTGTATTCTTGCTCAGATATTTAATCTGAATGAAGAAACAACCAGACAAATCCAAATTAATGAACATCTTGCAAAAACCCCAAAAAACAAAAAACTTGTCTTGACTCTTCAAACTAAGGAAGGTCATGGGTGGGTTCTCCAGCTGGCAGCACGAACTAGACCCCCAGCCACGAGCAAGCATTAACCACCAGACATGTAAGCAAATAAGCCTGCAAATTCCAGTCAAGTCTTCAGCTTTAAGTCTTCTAGCTGTGGTCCCAGACATCATACACCAAAGACAAACTATTTCCCCATACCCTATCCAAACTGCTGACCCAAAGAAACTATGAGAGAAAATACATGATTATTACTGTTTTAAGTCACCAAGTTTTAGAGTAATTTGTTATGCAATAATAGATAACTAACAGAGGCTCTACTAAGGCAGAATCTCAATTTTCCTCAATAATACCTACCTCATAGGGTTACTGGGAACATTAAATGGGCTAATGAATGTCAAGCCTGGCACAGTATGTATTCTTCATGAATGCTACCTAGTATTATAATAACTTCAATTTGTGTAGTTAGAAGTATGAATAGAAGAATGCATAAGGAGCTTTGGGGAAGCACAAAAGAAGAGCGTTTGATACAGTCCTGGGGGTCATGGGAGGCTTCCTAAATTCAGTGAAGGACTGATTAATTGGGTTAAAAAAGCAGTAGAGGTACTTCTGCCAGAGAAAACAGATTAAGAACACATATAGAAGCATGAAACAGTATGGAATATGTAGAAAACTACAAGTTTCGTATTGGTAGAATAAAAAAAAGCAAGAAGTGACCAGAAACAAGGCTACAGAAGTCGGGAGAGTTCAAAACCTCTATAAAGAGGACCTTGTATATGAAGTTATAGACCCCATGACAACGGATTTTAAGGCAGGAAGTGATACAGATCTGAAAATTGAGGCACATAATCCTGCAAGGGTAATATGGGAGTAAATTTAAGAATGATAAAGCTTTGAAGGAGGCTAATGCAATAGTGCAGGCAAACAAGAAAAGATGTAGATATGAACTAGGGGGAAAATGGCTGGACAAAATGGGAGTTGAGAAATAGGAAAAAAAAATCAGAAAGACTTAATGTTTGATTGGATGTGTATATGAGCTGGATGAGACAAAGAAAAGATTCTAGATTAATGCCTAGGTAGAGAGTGGTACTTCCAATCAAAATCAGAAATAAAGAAAAAGGATCAGGTCTGGAAGAAAAGAGTTTGGTTTCCATTTTTGTGAGTTTGTAGTACCTATGGAACATCCAAATAGAAATATCTAACAAGAGGTTATACATTCAAATCTTAAATTAGGGAGAAAGGTCAAAAAGAAATATAGATTTGGGAGTGTTTGTATACAGGTAATTATTAGAACTGTGAGAGAACCTAATAATGGCCAGAAAACGCTTACAGAGCAGTATTCTCAACCAGAGACAATTTTGCTCCCCCAGGGGAACATCTGGCAATATCTGGAGACATTTTTGGTTGTCATAACTTTGGGGGAGGGGGGGGGTTGGTTACTGCATGTAGTAGGTAGAGGCGAGGGATGCTGCTAAACATCCTACAACATACAGGAGAGCCCTACAGAACAAAATTATCCAGCCAAAATGTCAACAGTCCCAAAGTTAAGAAACCTTGTTGAAGGGTAAGAAGAAAACCAAAATGAAGGAAACACCTTAGGAAAACAAATATATAGAAATACTATCCACAAGAAGGAGAAGTCAGAAAATAGGTAAGTCAAGAAAATATACTATCATGGAAGTCACAGAAGTAGAGAATTTCTAGAGGGAAGAAAAAGACCAAAAATGTTGAATTCAGTGAATTGGACCCATACGATAAAAATTTTAAAGAATCCACTGGGTATGTAACCAGAATAGAAGGTCACCAGGGATTTTAGTGAAAAAAGGGCCAGACTATAGTAGCAGAAGCATAATAAGAGATGAGAAAGTACACAAAATAAACATAGGCTCCCCTTAAGAAATCTTATTCAAAGGGGAAGGAAATAAGATTAGGCAGTAACTAAAGCAGTGGTTCTCAACGCTGGCTACAATCAGAATAACCGAAGGAGCTTTTAAAAATTACAAATGCTTGGACCTCACCCAGAATAATTAAATCAGAATCCCTGGGGGTAGGGCCCAGGTATCTGTATTCTAAAAAATATCCTCAGTGACACTAATGTATAGCCAAAATTGAAAACCACAGAGCTAAAGGAGGAGGGAGGGGTATAAGGGAATGGGGCAGGGAGCAGTAAAGGGGGAAAAGAGAACAGGGAGAAGAAAATGAATGAAACAAAATCCCAAAAGAAATAGGTACATGGGCTGATGGAGTTGCTTTGAAAAAAAGAAAGGATACCTCATCTCAGGAGACTGGAAGGAAAAATAAATACTGATGTCAAAGAAATTGGGCACAGGGATTTGGGGAGTTCATGCCTAAAGTCCTAATTTTTATAATGAAGAATACAAATAAGCTGCTGAGAATCACCTACTAGATAGGAAATTCAGAGACTGAAATGTAGTGATCGTTCAAAATATTTGCAGAGGGAAATGCAAATTAAAAGCACTGACAGTTTAATGGAGATTAAATGCCCTTTACCAGCTGCAGGGGCACCAGTGGGCACATTTATATGATTTTCCTCCAGCAGTACTTATCCATCGCCAAGTAAAGGAGCATGGAAAAGTGGACCACAGCACTGACTGGCAGTTTAGCGGGTGGGAGAAAAAGCACAGGATGTAAAAGTTTAGATGAACTGTAGTTGAGGAGTTCAACAACAGGGTCCAAGCCAGGTAGTAAAGGGAAAGTAATATAGATACAGTTTAACTGGCACAGGAAATGATGGATTTACCTCTGAGCACCATAAGTTATTAAAAGTCTAAGATATCACTGGCTTTTGTCCTAGACAATCCCATTAAATCAGACTTCCCATAGTCTATAATTGTCCTAAGAAAGACTGTCTGCAACTAACTTTGAAATTTACAAAATATAAGACGAACTAATGGACAAATCAATGGATAGATATGTGATAATGTAAGTATAGTAAAATATTAATAGTAAAATCTAGGTGTGTGGAGGGGAGGGGAGGGGAGTGTAGACTCTAGAACAGCAGTGTCCAATAGGACTTTCTGAGATGATGGAAATGTTTATAACCTGTGCTGTGAAATATGGTGTCTACTCGATATCTGTGGCTACTGAGCACTTGAAAAGTGGCGAGTGTGACTGAGGAATTTTGAGTCTTTTTAACTTTTATTTAATTTAAACTGATATAACCACATGTGGCTAGCAGCTGCTATCTCAGTGCAGCACAAGATGCATATATCCCTGGGTTCAAGTCCTAGATTCACCATTGATCCAAGTTACCTTACTTCTCTGAGTCTTAGTTTATTCTTATATAAAATGAGAATAGCAACAATACCTACCATTTTATATGGATTAAATGAGATAAGCAGAAAAAGCATGAAGCACGATCCTACGCATACAGCAAACACTTTAGAAAAATTAGTGTCTATTATTCCTGCTAAATGGGATCCATGAGATCGAGTACCACCACCTGTTTTGCTCACCATTATATCCCCAGTATCCAGTACAAGTGTCCCAGCATAAAAGACACTCAATAAATATTTGTTGCATGAATGTTTTGCAGAAGACTATATCATTATTAAATTTCATATTAAGTCCACTGCTCTAATCTATTGAGGTCTTTTTGAATCCTAATGTCATCCAATATATCTGCTATCCCTTTCAGTATCTTCTGAAGTTTTGACAAACATATCACTGATATATTAATCTGAAATATTAATAAAAATATTAACCAGAGACCTATATCATTAGTTTTATCATCCATCAGTTTATCATCATCAGTAAATTATACTAGTTGAGTATAGACACTCAATTTAGCTTCATTTTCATTCTGTATATATATATCCCCATCTTGTCCACAAAGGTAATAAGTATGAAAACCTTATAAAGATTAGATTATGTCAATATGTCCTTCATTGAAACTATCCTTTAAAAGAACTTAAATAACAACTTTGCACTCACCTTTCAAAAGCAGGGGATCTATCAGGACGAGTACTTCCTCGAGATCTGTATCTTTGAGTCACTGACAGCCGTGGCGGCCGACTTGGTCCCCAGAAGTCAGTGTGAGTTTGGTGACCCCTCTCATTGGCTCTATTATCTTGGTCCAGTAGACTATTACTTAGAAAGGGTCTAAAATCTTGGAAAAACATCGTGGGGTCCAAATGGTCCCAGAACTAGTAAAAACCAGAAATAAAGCACATGTTACTGGTTTTAAGAAAAGGAGAAAGAGGAAACAGGAAGAAGAAATACTGAAAAAAGAGAGGATTCACTTTTAACACTTCAAAATTCAGCAGTTCCGAATTAAAGAAATGTATACTTCTCCAATTTCATGGAGGAGAAAAGAGAAGTCTTTCAAGTATATGCACAGGGGGAAAAATTTATATACCGAGAAACTATTTCCTTCATATAGAAACAAGCCAGGACTTCCCTGGTGGCGCAGTGGTTAAGAATCCGCCTGCAAACGCAGGGGACACGGGTTCGAGCCCTGCTCCGGGAAGATCCCACATGCCACGGAGCAACTAAGCCCAGGAGCCACAACTACTGAGCCTGCATGCTGCAACTACTGAAGCCCATGTGCCTAGAGCCCGTGCTGCACAACAAGAGAAGCCACTGCAATGAGAAGCCCGCGCACTGCAACGAAGAGTATCTGCCGCTCACCGCAACTAGATAAAGCCCACAACGCAGCAATGAAGACCCAATGCTGCCAAAAATAAATTAATTAATTTAAAAACAAAAAAAGAAACAAGCCAATGTCTGGACCTTAACACTGAGCTCAGATCCACATGCCTCTGACCAGTTTCCCATACTAAAAATAAAAACTTGAGCCAAAGGTGATCATGAACTTCTGTCCTAAGCATAGTCAACCATCTAGATCAACATTACAACCTTGTGTTTTGTAACAATGACATCCACATTTCCACCATAGAATAAAGATTAAACAAAATGGATGTATTTATACACTTGTACAAAAAAGGCAGCATCACCACAAAGTGAAGACAGGTGTCTATAAAATACTTAACTTATAGAAGGTTCACCAGAAAGCTGTGGCAAAGCTGTGACAAAGCAGTGTAAGAATGCCTGATAAGACCATTCTATTGTACACGCTTTTTACTAAAAGGGTCTTGGTGGGGGGAGTGTTTGTTGGGTTTGGCCAAGGAATCACTAAACAAAGAGTAAATGGAAAAAACACAAATTACCTCTGAAATACTTTAAATTTTATTTATCTGTTTATCCATCCACCTGTTGACAGGCATTTGGGTTGTTTCTAATTTTTTATTATTACAAATAGTGGCTATGAACAATTATGTACATATCTTAGAGGAGTGGAATGGCTGAATCATATGGCTGATGTACTTTTATCTTTTTTAAAAAACAGCTAGCCTGTTTTCTAAAGTGGTTGTACCATTTTTACATTCAATTTCAGTTGCTCCATAGCCTCACCAAAAGTTAATATTGACAGTCTTAAATTTTAACCATGCTGTAAGTGGTATAGTGGTATTTCATTTTGGTGGTTTTTATTTTTTGGCCATGCCACGCGGCATGTGGGATATTAGTTCCCCAACCAGGGACTGAACCCATGCCCTCTGCAGTGGAAGCAGAGTCCTAACCACTGGACCACCAAAGAATTCCCTCATTGTGGTTTTAATTTGCAATTCCCTAATGACTAATGATGTTGAGCTTTTTTTTTTTTTTGCCATCTATATATCTTCTTTGGTGAAGTAGATTGTTCAAATCTTTTGCCGTTTTCTGAAACTGGGTTGTTTTCTCATTATTCCATTTTAAAAGGTCTCTACATAGCCTGGATACAAGTTGTTTTTTTTTAAAATAAATTTATTTATTTATTTATTCATTTTATTTTTGGCTGCATTGGGTCTCTAGAAAATAAATTTATTTGTTCAATAAATTAAGGAAAATTAGAATAGTTTTTTAAAAAGAATAAGAAGCACTAGAATGACTACCAGGAGCAGTGGATATTGAAAGAAAAATAAAAACAGTGCTCATCCTCAAATCAGCTCAGGGATGCCTGGAATATAAGGCTCAAAAATAAAAGGAAATTAAGAGGTTTATAATATGCTGGCTGGGAAAGAAAGGACTCTCAAAACAAATCTCAAAACTATGGGTGAGGGGTTTCCCTGGTGGCATGGTGGTTGAGAATCCGCCTGCCAATGCAGGGAACCCGGGTTCAAGACCTGGTCCAGGAAGATCCCTCAGGCTGCAAAGCAACTAAGCCCATGTGCCACAACTACTGAGCCTACGCACTAGAGCCCGCGAGCCACAACTACTGAGCCCACGTGCCACAACTACTGAAGCCCGCACACACCTAGAGCCCATGCTCCGCAACAAGAGAAGCCACAGCACTGAGAAGCCCGCGCACTGCCACCAAGAGTAGCCTCCGCTCGCAGCCACTAGAGAAAGCCCACGCACAGCAACGAAGACCCAACGCAGCCAAAAATAAATTAAATAAATAAATTTTTTTACAAAAGACTATGGGTGACTATGGCAAATTCCTAAATTTTATAAAAATAGAGTATTAAAATATCATTCACAAAGAAAAAAATACGATGTCCAATGCCCACCCACCCCCCCAAAATGTAAACACTCTGCCATAAACAATCTCTTGAAAGGCACCTTTTCCCAAATGAGTTTAAATTTAGAGGCTATGGACTCTGGTCAACTGGCAGTCACTGAACAAAAAACTGGCAAGGCTGACACCAAGACTGTTTTCTGTTTCACTCTTCTTCCTTCAGCTACCATTGAGTTTATGTTATGGTCTTTGCTTGGCAACAGTATTACTGGTGTGAACTTAGTCACGAATGACATAAACATAGTTATTCTTTAAACAACTGTTGAAGAGCTCAGGAGTTTTACTTGATATTTCCAAATGGACTGGATGTGAAGTAGGCAGCACTGTGAAATGAGCTATTTTAACCCTTCATACTAAAAAGTGAGACAGATGAAAGATTTGGTTGAGTTAATTCAACCTTTAAGATCCCATCCAGGCTGCAGCTGCTCAAAGAACCCAAACTCTACCTGGCATTTGAGTACAAGCCCTCTGGCTGAGACTGGGAAGAACAGCAAACAGGTAAAGGATGATTTACTTGGTAAAGGAAAGTTAAAGGTTTGAAATCTTTAACTTCTTTTCACTAGGTTTAATCATTTAAAATTACCATCTTTGTAGGTCAAAAACAGTAGAATATCAACACTTTTATTTATTGTAGTTCAATTTAATTTAACTTTATGTTGTTCTTGATTATTTCAGAGCTTTCTCCACAGGTCCCAGGAGTACACACAAAAGAGCATGAGCTGGTAATGGAGGGAGCCTTCATGAAGGTGGAAGTAAAACTGCCCTCAAAGCCTACTGATCTCCTCCCCTAACTACCAGAGGTACTAGTCCCAATCCCCTGCTAACTATAGACTTAAATTACTAAACCCAAAGGGGAGGAGGGAGGAATCAGAGCTTTCATGTTCACCTCTGACCTCTTCATTCATTCCTCATTACTCTTCCCTACCAGAGGAGTGATGCATCTGATTGGTGAGTGGCAAAAGGTTTTGCTAATGAGCAAAAGTTTTGCTAATTCGCATTTCTCCAATGGATGGAGTTCACTTATAAGGAGGCTGCACAAATGCAAAAGAAGTGGTTCTGAGTATTTGTGCCTGCTCAGCAGCCTCTAATTCTCAAGTGGGTCATCCTGTGCAGACTTAGGATGTCCATTTGGCCACAGATCAACTGTGCTCTCCAATTTGGCTGAATAAAAACTAAATCTTTATTTCCATCTGCCTGGCGTCTATGTTTTATTTCTCAGTATGTTCTAGACGCTCAGATGGAAGGAAGAGGTATGATCAATTATCAACCATCACATATAACCAGACAGGTTTTAACACAGGATAACAGTTTAATATAGCACAGGCATGAAATAATATGAAGTCATAAAATATATAATTCTTATAACTATGAAGAGATAAGAAAAAAGATTTATGACATAATCCTAAGTAAATTTTAAAAATCAGAAATACAATACAGTATATCCTATGATTATATCTGAAAAGTTATGAAGCATGAATGTGAGAAATGGGAAGTATTAAAAATAAATAAACAAACAAATAAAGCAAAAATAAGGTAATGAGAATATGGAAGATTTTTCATTTTTAAAAAATCTTCTTAATGTTGTTACAATATTTTTCAATATCTATGCCTCAAGACAAAACCTGAAAGGAAATGTATGGCGAAAGGGGGCTCTTAAAATAGTGGGACTCCAGATGCTTTTTAATACCTTCTTTATTGCCCATTGTAATGTTGCATATGTAGCAAAACAAACTCTATTTAAATAAATATAAATCAGACTGCTCAGAGTACCCTGCCTTCTTGCACACCTGGGAGTTCTTTTTCTAGAAAGCCATCTATCTTATTTTCTGCTAATCTGAGGCAGCAGCTACAGCCGCTCTTGCACTGAAGTGATAAAACTGAGGTAAGTTGAGACCTTCCGATCAGATGTCTCACTGGCACCAGGTCATGGTCAGAAGCTTTCAAGTAGTCAATGAAACCCCTCAGATAGCCATGGGCTCCATTCCCCAGGTTATCAACAGGGACCTCAGTATAGCTATGTCCTCTCTATATACAAACTGCTAGCAACATTTCTAGATTCACTCTCCACTGACCCTCACACATCACTCATAGTTCCCATTTAACTGGCAACACTCCTCCATCCTCATACACCCTCCCTATCTCCCCCACCCCAGACCCAATTCAGAAAAAAAAATCAATACCAATTATATTAGAAATTTTGCTTGGACTAAGCCTCTTCTGATATATCTAGTATTTTAAGAATTCAGCTATTAGTAAATGCTAATTAAGAAAATAACCTCTTCATTGTACAAGCAACTCTGGCTGAAGAAAAACAGAGCAAAATTGAGCATAAGCCTTCGCTGAAATTACCAACTGAAATATAGAAAAGAAAAATAGCTTTCGTTTCCACACATAATTTTCTTTTTATTGATTGATTGATTGCCTGATTTTTGGCTGCATTGGGTCTTCATTGCTGCGCATGGACTTTTTCTAGTTGCGGTGAGTGGGGGCTACTCTTCGTTGCGGTGCGCGGGCTTCTTATTGCGGTGGCTTCTCTTGTTACAGAGCACGGGCTATAGGCGCGCGGGCTTCAGTAGTTCTGGCACACGGACTCAGTAGTTGTGGCTTACGGGCTCTAGAGCGCAGGCTCGGTAGTTGTAGCGCACGGGCTTAGTTGCTCTGCAGCATGTGGGATCTTCCTGGACCAGGGCTCGAACCCATGTCCCCTGCATTGGCAGGCGGATTCTTAACCACTGTGCCACCAGGGAAGCCCTCTCCACACATAATTTTCTAAGTTTTTCCTCCAGGGACATCGGTATAAGACCTTATGGTCTATGAATACTATCTTGAGATAGCGTTTCTCACCTCTTTGCTTATCTAAATTCCACATACCCTTTAAGGCTCTAGTACTTGAAGCCTTGTTTTACCTTCTCCATGAAGGAGTTTTACCTTCTCCATGAAGTCTTAATAATGGCTAAAATTTATTAAGCGCTCACTATATGGCAGGCACACTGGCCCACACACCTGGCATGTATCAACTCACCTAATCCTCATGACAACCCACTGAGGTAGGTATTATTATCTTCCCCAACTTATAAAGGAGAACACAGAGGCACAGAGAAATTCTAAGTAATTTTGCCCAGGTTACCTAGTCAGTAAGCAGTAGACCCAGGGTTTAAACTCAGGCAGCCTGGATCCGTGCATATCACTATGTCATTTGACCTCTTTCCTAAAGATTTTAGTCTTCCCAAAGACTGCAGCCCACCTAATCTCCCTTCTACTGTACTTGTTACATCCCCATAATAAGTTTATTATACTCTCTGTACACACTTGTTTTCATATGTTTCATGTTTGCACTTGTTCCCAAAATAAATTATAAGTTCCTTGCTGGCAAGGCAACCATAACATTTGCTTCTTGCCCCTACTTCTAGCAGAGTGCTGGAAGTGCACTAAACACATACTTCTTAGATGATTTTTTTAAATCCCTTACAACTTCTACAGTATTAAAAGAAAATACTTTTTTTTTCTATTTTTTAAGTGCAAAATATCGTTTAAGAAGGAGAAAACTGAAATATTCAGGCATGATGACAAAGGAAAACTGGGCATAATCATGCCCTTGCTACAAACCCTTAAGAACATGAAGTCACAGGCTATGACTAAGCAAAATTACTTCAACACCTGAAGGATAACTTATGCAGTCAGTGTCAGATTTAGCATTACTAAAGTTAGGAAACTGACTATATATATTTATTTTTCTTCTGAATGCATCTCCTCCTGGTGAGTCATATCTATAAAACTGACAGACCAATGTATTTCCATCTCCTAAAAGAGAACTAACACTTAAGGAAAATCAGATGAAGTCTCTTCTGATGCATATGCATAACCAGTAAGTGAAAATCTGTGTAATCAGGAATAGCATACACAAGGAAAAAAATTACTAAAACCGGAAAGGCTTCCAGGCCTGGCTAGCAGAATCAATTTTAAGTAATATTTTTCCATCCACCAAAATGAGAAAGTGGGAGTTCAAAGACATAATCTGTCTTGAATCACACTAATCAACCCATGTACCAAGGCAGTTCAGAGTTAAGCAAAAAGCTGAATGCTGGATATTAGGAAGTACCACAGGGGCTTCCCTGGTGGCGCGGTGGTTGAGAGTCCGCCTGCCGATGCAGGGGACTCGGGTTCGTGCCCCGGTCTGGGAAGATCCCACATGCCACGGAGCAGCTGGGCCCGTGAGCCATGGCCGCTGAGCCTGCGCGTCCGAAGCCTGTGCTCCGCAACAGGACAGGCCACAACAGGGAGAGGCCCGCGTATCACAAAAAAAAAAAAAAAAAAAAGAAGTACCACAGGCCATAAGTAAAAGAAAATACCTTAATAAAACAGGACTGTTACCCAAACATTTCATTAAGTTTCTTGACTATAAATCTAACAACGGAAAAATCTGGGGAGCTGGGAATTCCCTGGCGGTCCAGTGGTTAGGACTTGGCGCTTTCACTGCCAGGGCCCAGGTTCAATCCCTGGTTGAGGAACTAAGATCCAGCAAGCTGAGCAGCAAGTCCAAAAAAATTTTTTTAAAAACCTGGGAGCTACAGGTCTTAAGATAATTTTCAGAGGATAAAGGAGAGAAGCTTAGGGTTTTATGGGTTTCTTACTGAATACCAGTTTTCAAATACACTGCAAATACAGTTTTAATTTATACACAAATAACTACCAAAAAGTTTTGCTAGTTCTTCAGCTACTTAAACTATCTCCAAAAAAGGCTAATGTGATCCTGAAACACAAAGAAATTCTAATTATGGGATTTAAGGGGCTTTTTTTCTTTTAGCATCTGTTAGCTTTCTAGAGCTAACCAAGCTGTGCGGCAATAGGAGCAAAAGCAAACCAGTGTTTTTTGTAGGCAGAGCTGGTCTGTCCCTTGTGAGGTAACAGTCTCTAAATGCTAATAAACAAAGAGTACTTAATGCCACTTAAAATTGTACACTTAAATTGTACACTTAAAAATGGTTAAAATGGTCCAAAACAACCAGATTTTAAGTCAATGGATTAAATGAAAAAGAAAATTACTGCGTTTAATTTAAAATGGTATTCAAGGATACAGATTAATGTCTTATTTTCAAATCCTAGTTAAGATTATTTTTCCCAAAAAATACGGATGCCGCATTATATAAAGAACTGGAAATTAATTGTAGGTCCCATCTTGAGACCTGGAAGGCAAGCAAATATCTTATCCTTAATCTAGCCCTGAAATTCCAATTACAAACTACCACATTCATTAAAGGTAATCTCTAGAAACCAGTACCTCTGTGTAAAATCATAGACTGTGCCTCATTGTGACTTCAATTACAACTCATCCTGGCCTGTTCTTTACTTGACTGTCAGACCATTAAGAGTCTGCAACACTGTTATTTAAAAAACAATACAAGCTTTTTATTCTCACACCATATACACAATATAGAAGCAGAAAACAGAACTGAAAACACCACCAGGTTTCAAATATAGCACAGCTCTCTCCTAATCAAAGGTTTACTAAAAGTAACATGCCAAAGCCCCAACTATTGAACACAAATCTTTCTAAGACTACTCTTGCCCATATTTTTCTTATACATTCTGATGTTTTGCTGCACTGGGAAGTGAAAATCTGTCATGGTTTTAACACCCACCCACTATCTAAAGAATCCATACAGCCAACGGAAAACTTACCTCTGCAAAATGTGTTGATGTGCTGCTGCCACCACCTAAAAAACTGAAGAGAAAAAGCGATGAGTAGTGATTCTATTCCCAGGAACAAGCTTCCCTCCTGGAAGCTAAATATAGAATGGTACAATGAGAGCAAATCCCAATAAGGAAAAATAACTCATCCCAACATGACACCCTCAAAGGAAATTATGAAGAACTGGCATGTGGATTAATCTATGAAAAATATTATAACAAACTACAAAATCAAGGGTAAGCCAAATGAAAAATTGGGGAGAGGGCTTCCCTGGTGGTGCAGTGGTTAAAAATCTGCCTGCCAATGCAGGGGACACAGGTTCGAGCCCTGGTCCAGGAAGATCCCACATGCCGCAGAGCAACTAAGCCCGTGCGCCACAACTACTGAGCCAGCACTCTAGAGCCCGCGAGCCACAACTACTGAAGCCTGCGCGCCTGGAGCCTATGCTCCGCAACAAGAGAAGACACTGCAATGAGAAGCCCGCACACCACAACGAAGAGTAGCCGCCGCTCGCTGCAACTACAGAAAGCCCGCACACAGCAACGAAGACCCAACCAGCCAAAAATCAATCAATAAATAAATTTTTAAAAAATTGGGGAGAGAGACTATCACAGAGAAGGAAGAAGGATCCACAGCCAGCAATGCAGCTCAAATCTGAGCAAAGGAAGAAAAACATCTATTCTCAGAAGCTAAGAAATAAAACAAGATTCTCAAAATAATATTTCATTAAAAAAGCATTTAACCGATGAAAACAACATTTGAAACTATTGGGAATGATTAAATGTAGTAATGCAAGGGGTCTGGTACTATATTTAGCACCTTACAAAAGGGCTCAATAAATATTTTTTCTTCTTCTGATAGCTTATCCTATTCTATGATTATCCTACCCACCCTTCAGGGCCCATCCTCCATTAAGTCTTTTCTAAACTCACCAACCAAACAAGACTCCTCCACACCCCTCTGCACTGACTTTGATTCTAAATTCAACCTTGTATTATAAATATCTAGGGCTTCCCTGGTGGCGCAGTGGTTGAGAGTCCGCCTGCCGATGCAGGGGACACGGGTTCGTGCCCCGGTCCGGGAAGATCCCACATGTCGCGGAGCGGCTGGGCCCGTGAGCCATGGCCGCTGAGCCTGTGCGTCCGGAGCCTGTGCTCCACAACGGGAGAGGCCACAGCAGTGAGAGGCCCACATACCGCAAAAAAAAATAAAAAATAAAATATCTAGAATTTTCCTCATCCATTTCTACTTGTTCCCCTCCTTTCATAAACATAAATTCAGAGGGTAAAGACTGTATTTTATTAATACCACAAATATATGTGTTTATTATGTATCAGCCATTATACAGAGCACTCACCACTTGTGAAAACCCTGCTTTACCATATCCTATATTGATAACTGGAAAGTAAAAGTTGTTGAATTAATATCACATGTATAAACCTATTCCCAAAGACTGGGGAAAAATATTTGATCCCACTGTCCCCATGAAATCTGCAAAGAAGAGAGGAAACTGGCTAGCACACTTTGGCGGAAACGGGATGGAAAGTATCACAAGAACTGCTGGATATCACTTTTACTTCAAGAGACACACACATGTGGACCAAAGTACACACACTAGTACACAAGCATGCACACACTCACCCCAATGAAATAAAGTCCACAAACTATTATAAATAACTTTCATTTTCAAAATTACAATACCAATCCAGGCACTGCACTCAGCTCACTGAAGAAACAAACACACTCCAGTTAGTCTGCAACCAAAAGTGAAACAACGAGGCTAACGCCATTCTCTAAGTCATCATTCTCAGGCCTTATTCTCTAATTAGAAACCATTTAACAACTGTATTTGCTTCAGAAGTTAAAACATCTTTTGTAAAAAACACTTCAAATGTAGAACAAGCCCAAAAGTACCAGTACATCTATGCTAAATAAATAATTGAACTACCACTATGTATCCATTTTATTACTCAAGCCTAGATAGGCTTCCAGGGCTCTTTCCTGACTTTACCATATAGTTGCAAGAATTCAAACATCTTTGGTAATTAAAGCTATCAACTCTATCTTTTGGGCTTCTTCTCCCCCTGAAGCCCCCTCAGCATTCCCTTTCCTTAAAATTCCTTTGCATTTTAAGAATGATAAGGCTAATCATAGAGAAGGGATAATAACAACCACAACATTCTGAGAAATGTTACAAAGCTTAAGAAAACTTACAAGATGCCCCTCTAGCTGAAATATCCAATAGCAAATGGAACCCATTATCCAATATTTACATAAGGACTCGCTCTCATTAATTTTTACCATCCACTACTTACTACTGTAATTGCTAAGTATTCAAATAAGCAAATGTTTATGAACTTTATAGAAGGGAATACCATGCTACCTCTAAGATTGATTCTAAGACAAAGATTTCTTCAACTATTTAAAACACTGATATTTCAAAAGACATAATCTTTGCATTTGAGTATCTGGTACCAATAGCACCTGTACAGGACAACCTCTGACTTACAAAGGCACAAAGAAAAGAATTAAGTCAAATGAGAGCAGGATCCATAGAATTCATAGTTCCCCGCTAGAAAAGATTCATCCTGCAGTTACTCACAAACCTCATTTATAACCATACTTTGTATACAGGCCTAAAGAAAGCAGGATTAGTATTTAAAAACTTTGAAAAAATCGCCCCCCAACAACCAATATGCTCTTCATTCAATGCATGCAGAGCATATCTGCTTGAAATAAGTATTAGATGCAATTATAATAGCACAAATAAAAAGATATCCCAAGTTAGCATGCCATCCACACAAAATTGCTAATTTTGCTATCAAGCTAATCTTTATAGATTTAGAATTGGTATTGTGTTATTTAAAACCAAGATTATTATATCAACACTTAAGTGTTTGTACCAAACTAGATCCCATGCCATACATTGCCTTAGAAGCTCCAGTTCATTTATACATATATAATCACTGATAATTAATAAAGTTAAACTAATTGTACATACTGTAAAATGTGTAGTTTTTCCTGGTTGTGGAAGGGACCTTCAACTTTATATTCTGCCAACAGCAACAGTAAAGGAATTATTTACTGCCATTATTTTTTACTGCCCCAAAGTCATCCCAAGATTAAAAGAAGCTTCAGATTACAGATTCTTTTTACCCAGTCAGTATTTTTTCAGTTGTCCAACCAATGTTTAACCAGATAGCCAAAAAAGAACAAATGCATTATTACATTTACCCCAAAAAGGCCCTCCTATCAACACTATTCTACTTTTTGTTAAGCTTTCATAGTTTTAATCATATTGACCAAGAAGGAATACTTAACACTGTCACTTTCAGAAATAATGTCCCCTTTTTATAGGTTTTATACCATTAGTAAAAGCAACAAGAGCCAATATCAAGCATTACCAACAAACTGATATTACAGTGGCAAGATGGCATAAGTTTGACCGCAATAATCTTAATAAGGACAAGGGACCCAAGGCTTCCGCAAGAATAACAACTCAGTTTTTCCCTGGCTAGAACAGCCTGTTTATCTTACTAGATATCTTTGTCAGAAGTCACTCACCAGCCCACCAAAGAGGTATAACAGAAATTTACCTTCAGGCCACAGAGTGGTCACTAAAAACCAACCAATAATCCAAGAGATCCCCAAACTCTTAGAAAATATATGAAAACTTACCAGGTTTACTATGATATGGATACAGAGGTTTCCAAGGAATGCCACAGTAGATCTCATCACACCCACTATCACATCATTTTCCAAATTTTCCCATTTTTCTTCCCCTTCGCTCTGCCACTTCTCTCTCTCTCAATAGAGTATGTTATAAAACAAATTCCCTTCTATTCATTAAGTTGATGCTGAGAAAAATAATTCTGATAACAGAATGCCTGATTTATTCATGAGCTTGTACAATACCTGGAATCATCTGTCATTTCTTCAATAAAGCCTGATTCACATCTGGGACAAATATATTCCTATAAAAGAAAGGAAGACAAATAAAAGTCGTTCATCAGAAAGCTAAGCATATAGTTTCAGAATAATATGCAGTACACAAGCTGATGCTGTGAAATGTTGTATGTACTTGCTGACGCCCAGGACAGTTTTTTCTTTTATACTCTGGCAAATAAAGAATTCCATGAGATGTCTACAGGATGGCTTCACAAGCAGTTCCCACTGAGAACTAAAAGAAGAATGTCAAAGTTTTTTATTTTTTTTTAAACTGGAATGAATTCATTATCTAATTTTCTATTCAAATCTACTGAAAAAGTTCCACTACATATATCAGAGCAGTAGAAGATTATAATATTCATGGGTACAGAAATTGCTGTATTTTTTTTACTATGTACATACAGGAGACATAAACTGAATCACAGAATAAATCAATTTGTAGACTAGGAATTTACAGTGATGTTTTACAATATTTCTGATCTGCTTTTTGATTATCAGTGGTTCCAAATAAAACAATGTTCTCAGGTATTCTATAGAAATGATCATTTAAATAACCAGAACAATCCCATTAGATCAGCTTCTATTTCCTTAACTACCATGAATCTTTCTTTTAAATAAGTAAATATTTCTTTTAAATATCAAGTTTTGGGGCTGATAAGAAAGAATATAATTTAGAGACTGCCTTACCATAGTTTTAAAAAAGTATATTTTAACTACCTATTAAAATAGATCTGGGAAAGACATTTTCAACTATTTTCTTGCTCTCTATATTTTCTAAACCTGAAAGTTTGTCTCATCAGAAGGAAATGTAAGCTGTATTTGCCTACTCAAACAAAGACAGTCAGAATGGTAACTCAAATATTCAAATGCTTTCTTAAAAGAGATATAAAGAAAAAAGACCAATCCCTTCTGTCAAGGAGATTAGTTTGGTGAGGAGACAGTCAATGCAAGAAACAGTAAAATTTAATAAAAGACTTTCTTTAATCAGTGCACACTGGGAATATAAACAAATACCGAAGTCTGCCTGATGGAATCAGGGAAGGCTTTATCTGAAACAGAGACTTAAAACAGTACTCTGTTTGCTCAATAAAAAAGGAAATTATGGGTTAAAAACTGTAACAACAGAATACAGCATGCATGGAGGTTGGAGGAGAATGGTATGATGAGTATGAATAGGCAGGCTGGAACCAGACTGTGGAAAACTTCACATTACCATGAACTTTACCCTGTGGATTAGAAATCTCTCAACCTTTTCTCTCCTCTATACACATGAAACACGAGAAACACTCATAATGGGCATACTGTGAACTACACCAGAAATGAAATAATCTGGAGACGATATGAATCCCTGAGCCCCTCCCTCTACTCCTTCATCCGCCACCCTCCCAGGCAGCAGTAACTACATTCCTTTCTCTCCCACTAAGAAAGTTTATCTGAAAGGAAGTGAGATTGACTCTAGAAGGCTAACCTTAAATCTATTCTAAAGTTAAAAAGAAAAAAATACCAATTACAAAATGTGATTTGTCACCATCCCAGTGCCAGGCCCTCCTCTTTCTTTTCTCTTCCTTTCTCACTCATTCCCATTGCTTTAAAATCCCCTGTATGAAAAAAATTAAAAATAAAAATAAATAAATAAATATCCCATATGTGAAACAACTCCCAAATGTCTCTCTCTAACCCAGGCCACTCTTCTGAATTCCATATTCATTTATCCTCATACGTATTTTCTCTCATGCTCTTTCTCTCTCTTACACACACACACACACACACACACACACACACTCTCAAAAGGCGGCATTATCAGTTTGTTCATACCAGAAAACTGGGAGTCGTTCCTAACACCTCCCTCTCGCCTTCCACAGACAACCATCAAATCCTGGCACTCCTACCATGAACACATTTCTCAAACCTACTCCTTGCCCCACTGCCTTACTATCTTAACCCAAGGCAACACTGGCTCTAGACAATGAATAACCCTCTTAAGTGTTGTCCTGCTTCTCTTCTAGTCTTTTCCCATCTGTTCTGCATGAAGAAGTCAGAATGATCTTTTTAAAACATAAAATGGACCATATATCATTTCCCATCTTAAAACCTTTCAACTATTTCCAAAAACACTTAGAATAAAATCAAACTCTTAAACATGCCTTACAAGGCCCTAATTCAGCTGGTCTCTGTTTAACTTGCCAACCTCATTTCAGGCTACCCTCCCTCAGTGAATTCCGGCTACAAGGACCTCCTTTCAGTTCTTCTAACTCATCAAGCTCATTCCTACCTCAAGCTTTCATACATTCTGCTCCTACGACTGAAACACTCTTCCCCTAACTTTTTGCATGGCAAGGGACTTCTAGTCCTTTAGGTCTCCATTTTAAGGTCATGTCAGAAAGTCCCTCTTTCATCATCCAATTTAAAGTGGTTTCCTCTTATTATTTTCTCCTATAGCACCCTGTTCATTCCTTTGTTGTAGTTTATCTTATGACAGGGCCGAAAGTAAGCTCATCACACGAGATGAATTGTGCCGAAGCACAGCAGTAGAGGGCTGCCGCTCGCTCAGGCAAAACAGCGGCGTCTGTCCTGCTGTGGTAGCTTTTATTAAAGCATTATCTATGTTTACATTTTAAGACTTATTTTCTTAACATTCCAGAAGTGCCAAAGCAGCAACATATGCTTCTATTGATTATACAAGCAATAATGGGCTTTCCTGAAAACATGCCGTGCTTCGTCCTTGAGCGCAAAAGCAGCACAAGGTTCCCACCATTATTTTGATTATACTGAAGTAGCACAAGGACATTTCCTTGTGTTCCCACCATTCTGATTATACTGAGGACATCTCATGGATCAGTGCCCAAAGCACTCAATGCTTATTCGCAGGCCCCCGGTTTGCCGGGGGTTGGGGGGGGGGAGGCTCAAAGCATTCAGGACTGTTTGCAGTTCTGGCTTATTCGCCAGCCCCCAGTTTGCTGGGGGCGGGGCTCATGGGTCACGTCTCCTTTCCATGCCCTCAGTTATTCCACTACATTCCTTTATAGCACTTATCACAATTTGTAATTAGACATTTGTTTAATGCTTTTTTAATGTCTGTCACCATTCAATAAGTTTTAAGTTTCATAAAGGCAGGGTCCAGATAAGTTTTGTTTACCATTATATCCCTAGGACAGAAAGGTGTTCAATAAATATTTATTGAATAAACAAACATGAAATTACTTGCCACACACTTCACAACTAGGAGTCAAAGTACCAGAATCTAATACAATTAGAGGACGGTTGGAGTGGAAGTAAAGAAAAGAGCTGGAAGCTTAAGAAGTTGTGGCCTGCTCACGGGAGAGTGAAGCCTAAGATTTCAGAAGTAGCAATGTTCTGGATGATCACAAAGTCCAAGATACAGCTATGGGGGTAGCTGGCTAAAGTGCAGTAGGTATGAAGGTCTTTAGACTTAAAGGGTGGTCTACATTGATACTAAACTTCCAATAATGTTTAGAGCTGTGATAGAGAGAAAATAATTTCAAAAGGCAGATATTACAATTGGGAAGACAAAAAAGACTTGAAGCAAGAATCACACTGATTTAGAGTAGAGAAATGTACAAATCCTCTCTTCAATGATCCCAGTCATGGTTCTAGGAATCAGGCTGTCAGCCATCATAGATAGCTCCTTCACAGAACAGGACACTTCAGAGGCATAAACCAAATTACAGAAGTACTATAATTACAGGAGTACCTAGTGGCTACTTCCTGCCACTAGGTACTCCTTCCATTTACTAGCACAATCAAACCTTTCTAGGTAATTCTATTTTGATTACAGGGAAGAGAACCAAAATTCCTTCCAAATGCTCTGTGAATTATTCTTGATAAAAGTAGCTTATTATAGAACAAACCAACCTCTCAGCCGTGAACTATTCCTCCTAAAATCAACATTACAGGAAATACGGAGAACTTTTCAGAATTCACAAGCCTGTCATTCTCTAATTATCAGAGTAAAAAATGCATACTTGTCTCCTACATACTTCAGTAGTCTGATCTCAGAACAAAGGTCTGGTCTGAGAAAACCATTCTCTTGGAAGCCTAAAAACCCAAAAATAACATTCTGAAGATACTATAGTTCCAGTTTCTAGATTTTCTTTTTAAAGGCCTGATAGCACTGTATTTACTACCGCCATTTTCTTCTGAAATCACACTAATTTCCCCCTGATTTCCAGCAACTGCTTCAAACTAATCTGGAGATGGGATGTTATGTAAGGGTGGAGGTGAATGAAGAATACTGGCCATGAGTTGATAATTACTGAACCTGGGTACATGTGGGCTTCTTATACTATTCTACTTTTTTTAAAAAATAAATTTATTTATTTTTGGCTGCGTTGGGTCTTCATCGTTGTGCACGGGCTTTCTCTAGTTTCGGGAAGCGGGGGCTACTCTTCATTGTGATGCGCAGGCTTCGCATTGTGGTGGCTTCTCTTGTTGCGGAGCCTGGGCTCTAGGTGCATGGGCTTCGGTAGCTGTGGCATGAGGGCTCAGTAGTTGTGGCTCGCGGGCTCTAGAGCGCAGGCTCAGTAGTTGTGGCACATGAGCTTCATTGCTCCGTGGCATGTGGGAACTTCCCGGACCAGGGCTTGAACCCGTGTCCCCTGCACTGGCAGGCAGATTCTTAACCACTGTGCCACCAGGGAAGTCCCTCTCTCTACTTTTAATATGTTAAAATTTTCCATGAAAAAGGTTTCTTTTGTTTTAAGTTACATCAGTCTGAGAAACACAGGTCAAGAAAGTGTTAACCAAACTATGTACTAAACTGTGTAAAGGGGCTTCCCTGGCGGCGCAGTGGTTGAGAGTCCGCCTGCCGTTGCAGGGGACACGCGTTCGTGCCCCAGTCCAGGAAGATCCCACGTGCCGCAGAGCGGCTGGGCCCGTGAGCCATGGCCGCTGAGCCTGCGCGTCCGGAGCCTGTGCTCCGCAACGGGAGAGGCCACAACAGTAAGAAGCCCGTGTACCACAAAAAAAAAAAAAAAAAAACTGTGTAAAGTAAAAGTAGATTAGAAATAATCTATTATGTTAGAGAATTAAGGGGAAAGGGTACTTAGATTTATGAAACAACTACGTGCTTGACATTGTGCTATTCCTGTTAACCACTCTGTGAGGAAAACACTGTTATTTCTACTACACAAATAAGAACATGAAGTTGTAAGAAAGAAAGAAATAAGCTGTCTGTGGCAGATCTCATTTTCCAAAGATGGCGCCAACAACATCTCCCAACCCGCATGCTGTTCTGCAATGTAACCCTCCACTCCACCCTCTTTGAATCCGGAGGGCCCTGTGACTTCTTTACCTGTAGAATACTGAGTCAATTCCAGACAATGCTCTTAACTGCCTAACAGTTTCTGCTTCCTGACCCTTAAAGCCCTGAGCAGCCACAAAAGTCTGGGCTACTCTGCTGGCGTAGAGGAGCACTAAGACATCAGAGAAGGATTGGATTGTAAAAGGGAAAAACTATCTTGAAGGTCCATCCCAATAGAGTCTTCAGATGGCTCCCTCTCCAGGTTCTGTATGACTACAAATGCATGAAAGATCTCAAGTGAGAACTGACCAGCTGAACTCTGTAAATCCAGAGGAACGTGAAAGATAATACTGTTTTAAGCCACTAAATTTTGGGGTGATTTTTTAGGCAGTAACAGAAAACCAGAAAATTGCCCAAAGGATGAAGAAGAGCTTTGAATCTTGGTCTTTCTTGAATTCAAAACTCCATATTCTTTTCATTACACTTCATTGATTGAAAATAACTATTCTTTTAGAGAAGGGAACAGGAACTATAATTTGCTGAGGATTGAATGGAAACGTTTATGTCAAGGCCAAACAAGGACTTGGGAGGTTCAGCAGCCTTTCAGCCCCCTCCTTCCCTTACAGGGGAGCAGTACCCTGATGAACATACCATCCAGGGTCTGAAACCTTCAATCTTACAAGCTCAGAAATATAATTTAGCACCTAGAGAAGATCTGTCTCTTAGAGGAAGAGTCACATAAAAACAAATTCAGAGGCCATCTCAGAATGCCCATTTAATTTCAATGAAAAAGAGTTATCAAGTGGCCCATTTACTTTTACAATTCAGCACAGTCTTCCTCAATAAATAAATCCACCTAAATAGAGGAAAGAGGCATACGCATAGAGGAAAGATTTTTGGAATCAGAGACCTGAATTCTAATCTCAGGTCTCTATTTATTAGATATGAAGTCTTGGGAGAGTCACATTACATTTCTGAGACTCAATTTTCTCATCTGTAAAATGGAGATGCTTGCTTCGATGCTGTATTACTGTAAAGTTTAAGATGTTTGCAAAATACTTAACTCAGTGACTGCCACATTAGATAGTAGACATTTAATAAATATAGCTATTATAGTTATTCCAGATTATAATCACCTGCTAAATAAGCAGAGAATCAGAGCAGTAGGCAACTGGATATATAGCTTGTGTCATCATGCTAGGATAGCCTAATATATCCGTTCCCACTATGAACATAAACCACATCCTCAAAAATCAATGATCTGGGTTTCCTCTCCCTCTGGGCAAGAAGAACACAGCATATGTTTGCCTCTGACTCCTTTTCTATTCTTTCACTGCTGACCCACAATTCCCACACCCTCTTCTAATAGACAAATTCTTTCTCCTGTTAGAATATAATACAATTACTTGGCTGTATTTTCTTACTTACAATCACAATTTACTCCTGCCCTACACTGAGATTACAACCAGACTGGACTGGATTTTAAGATTGGATTTTAAGTATTTATCTCTTGGATCACTTCTAAAGATGGCTAACTTGGCATTTCAATTTTTCCTAATTTTTCTTCAGAGGTACTATTAACTTCAATTTGGGTGAACATCCATGAATTAAGGAGAATTTGTAAGAAGATCAAACCAGAACCAAACACAGTCTCTCTCTGACTCTACACTCCTCCCACACCCAGGCCTTGGCCTTAGAATCATCCTCACATATTCATATAACAGAGTTTTGTTTGGTTTTTTTAAATATCTTTATTGGAGTATAATTGCTTTACAATGGTGTGTTTGTTTCTGCTGTATAACAAAGTGAATCAGCTATACATATACATATATCCCCATATCTCCTCCCTCTTGCGTCTCCCTCCCACCTTCCCTATCCCACCCCTCTAGGTGGTCACAAAGCACCCAGCTGATCTCCCTGTGCTATGCGGCTGCTTCCCACTAGCTATCTATTTTACATTTGGTAGTATATATACGTCCATGCCACTCTCTCACTTCGTCCAAGCTTACCCTTCCCCCTCCCCGTGTCCTCAAGTCCATTCTCTACGTCTGCATCTTTATTCCTGTCCTGCCCCTAGGTTCTTCAGAACCTTTTTTTTTTTTTTTTTTAGATTCCATATATATGGGTTAGCATATGGTATTTGTTCTTCTCTTTCTGACTTACTTCACTCTGTATGACAGTCTCTAGGTCCATCCACCTCACTACAAATAACTCAATTTCGTTTCTTTTTATGGCTGAGTGATATTCCATTGTATATATGTGCCACATCTTCTTTATCCATCCATCTGTTGAGGTAACAGAGTTTTAAATTTTAAGCATAATATAGGTTAGAGGGAGAGGGAAAAACCAAGGATAAGAGTGAATTAAGGGCCCATTATATGTCTGGCACTATGGATATCTCTCCTTTACTTAAACATGAATATATCAAATCTTCACACCAACCCCTCCCCCCAAATACTGCCAATGTATGTAGTCCCCACAGTCACTAAGTCTTATCAAAAAATTTCATTAGGTCATTTCTATCATCCTATCTGTAAAAGAGAAGTATAACAACCCTAAGTTACTTACCCAGAATCACTGGAAACAGGAACCCAGTTGTTTCCACTAAACTAAGCTGCTTTCCTCTAGGGTCTGAATGTTTACTATATACAACCTAAGTGAGGACACTCAGTAGCAGGTACACTTGAATGCACTACTTCGGATGTTCCACTGTCTATTTCGCCTAAAAATACCCACAGGCAGAAATATCTTTCACCATTAATAGTCTGAATCAGGGACAACTCCCTAAGTACAGCTTAGCCCTGATGCTTACCAACTTAGAAGAACAGAACTGGAGGACACAAAGCACTTGGAATACAAGAGAGAAAGGGAAAGGGTGGTTTTAATGCATTATTTTCTTTTCCTTCTTATATTTCAAGGGATCAGTTATCACAAAATGTGAGGTCTTGGTAGAACAATGACCCGTAAGCCAGGACTTATTTATGTGAAGTCCCATGCTGTGAAATTTACATACCCTTGAACTTTATACAAATTTATATCCAATGTTTATTCAGAATATGAAATATAAAGGCTTACTATTTATTTCCTAATTCCACAGCTTTGCTTTTCTATACAGTCACGATCAAAGTCTATTTTTTTTATTTTATCTAAAAGAGAAGCCTATTTCCTGTGTCATTTGACAGAGTCAAAATCTAAGATCACAATATTAAGTCAGTCATGTTCTATTGTTCACATTCTCTTTGAGTATCACAAGGCAAAACTGTTCAGAAACTCCTAACTAGAAGGATTAGGAACACAAACTGTTTGAAATACATCACAGTTCCTACCTAGGCTAGAACCCACCACACCATGAATTTCATGCCAACTCACATCTCTAACATCAAAGACACTACTTTTTTCTAGAGACTTTTTCCATAATCCCCTATGATTATCCCTTTACAAGCCAGGTTGCACTTCCTCCCTTTTCAAAAGCATCAAGTGAGCCCCAAAACAAAGATAACAGAACTGAGATAGGCTGGGACCTGTGACCTGGAACCCCCTACTGGAGTGCTTGCACCTGGACAAACTAAGGAACTAAAAATAACTGCACAGAGGCACAGTTGGGGCAATTATCAACAGTAAGATACAAAAAGGCCACAAACCAACTGACTCTTTGGAGGTGTTGGGTACAAAAAGCACATGATCCCTACACAGGGCACCACCTGTGGGCAGACCAACCCGCCCCTACCCTCACCTCATTTAAGGAACCAGCTAGGCCCCACCTCAGAAAGCGAGCAAGGGCACCTGTTTTCTTATTTTCACTCCCTCATGCTGGAGTCCCAATAAAGCCTTGCCTGAATTTCTCGTCTGGCCTCTTATCAATTTCTATTGATTAAAAAGTCCAAGGACCCAGGTCAGTAACAGAATTTCTGAGTTCTATTCCCAGTTCCACCAGTTCATGGTCTTTGGGAAGACCTGTTTCTCCATCTGTAAAACTAGAACACAAATGCTGTCCTCATTTACTTGTCTCCCCTAACTCTCCTTCAGGAAAACAAGAAGTCTCACTCATTCAATTCTTCTTTTGAGGATAAGTACTTAAGATCAGGATATTCACAGAAGTTTGTTTTATGTGCCTTTACTTCCCTAAGTGTGATTTTATTATTACAACATAAACTTTGCACATGATTTCAGTGACTTTTAATCCCAGGTTATTTTTCTTTCCCCACCAAGCATGCTTTTCTTTCTGCACAATGCTTGGAATTTGAGCTTAGAATATATTTGCTGAATGAATGTTGTCAGCTTATGTAAGAAGATTCTATCAGCCTAAACTGAACGTAAGACAAAATTTTCCTCCAAACTATGATGGTACACAACAGAACTAAGGGCAAACTTTTAGTATCATTTACCATTTTATATCTATGCCCCTGAGTTGTTCTCCTTTTTGCTGCCTTTAGTGTAAGCAAGCAAAGAACACTGTAACTAAATCTTTTCTGGCTATGTTGTGTTAACTTTTTCTCTGATAATTCTTATAGTTTAGTCTTTTTTTTTTCTTAGAAAATTTGGCTTCTTGTCCATCTGATCAAGCTTATATCAAGTAACGCTTTGTCTCGTGACCTGATTTTCTGCCTTGTTACACAATGAACTAAAGAAGGTTGGTTGATTATACATTCCTACTTGGAGTCCCTGATAATGTCAATGTTCAATCACGGCCTGGAATGAAGGAACAAAATGATGATGGTTGTGAATGTTACTATTCTTAGGGAGTGAGACCATAAATAAAGGCAGTTCTATTGGCCTGGAACTGAATCACAGCTCTCCAAACAATATTTAAATTATATAGGTATCTTTGTATAACACTAAAAAACTGTGGCCTAATGGTGGTTTTTTTTGTTTGTTTTTGTAAACTGGTTTTCTTCCTGATTAACAGCCAGGGGAACAATCACTAAAGATTTGAGTTCAGAGAAATAATTCACACTCAGGATTAGAAACAGACATACTTCTGGAACCCTTTTACAACACTAGTGTTGCAAGATGAGAAAGACGTATGTTACACTACTGACCTTATTAAAAACCTTGGGAACTCTGAATCTGCTCATCTAATACTGATTGTCTGTTAAAACAGAATGCTAGTAGGGAACAGTTCTCAGAGCTTTCTGAGAGTCTGTTCCAGGATTATAATCCTCAATTTGGCTCAAATAAAATTTTGCATTTCAAAAACAAAGAACCAGGGGCTTCCCTGGTGGCGCAGTGGTTGAGAATCTGCCTGCGAATGCAGGGGACATGGGTTCGAGCCCTGGTCTGGGAAGATCCCACATGCCGCGGAGCAACTAGGCCCGTGAGCCACAACAACTGAGCCTGCGCGTCTGGAGCCTGTGCTCAGCAACAAGAGAGGCCGCCATAGTGAGAGGCCCGCGCACCATGATGAAGAGTGGCCCCCGCTTGCCACAACTAGAGAAAGCCCTCGCACAGAAACGAAGACCCAGCACAGCCAAAAAATAAAAATATATAAAAATAAATAAATTAATTTAAAAAAACCAAAGAACCAGAATGCTAGTATATTATTAAAACAGGACTCCCTAACTGAATCAGCACCTACACTTGGCACAGAATAATAAACCAATAATTTTAGTGATCAGGAAAACAAAGTTGAAAAATTTAGGGAATTAAATACTTTCCTTATTCTCACTTGTTCATATTACTTCCAGACACTTTTTAATCTAAAACATGCAAATTAAGAAGAGCAGTGAAAGCTAATTTGCTGAATTTGCCTTCTACATATTATTAAACAAAAAGTAAATGTACCATTATAAATTGTTTTCACACTACATCAACTATCAAAATAACAGTAATTTTTTTTTTTCAAACCAACAGGCTTAAGGTACAAAATTTCCATTCCTCAACCTAACTTGTCTTAACTAGGAATACGAATGCCTCTAACCATTCAGCAGTGACTGTATTACAAGATCAGAACCTAATAACTGGTACTATAAAATAAAATCAGGGAATCAACAGCTTCATAAGTTCATTTGAGAATAAAGTACCTCTGACTACCACTTAAATTACAGAAGATTCACTAGAAGCAGCTAAGCTCCATTCAACAAGTTAGTCAAAAATGATGACAAGAATGGTGAGGAAATGAGAAATTTAAAGGCATACAGGAGAAACTGTCTAAAGGAAGAGTAAATCAAGTCTAAATGACAAAGACTGAATCTTGCAATATGTTAAAAGTACTACACTAAAGTAGTGAACAATAAGCAAGAGAAAAGAAGAGTGATAAAACAGGAAAATGTTTTCCTGTGACTAGCAGTCATTCTCAATGAGGATAATACAATCATCTGTGGGACATTTTGGACATCTACTGAAGTGTTGTCACAGCAATTAAGAAATGCTACTTAATTTAATGGGCAGAGTCCATAAGCATAAGAAACTCCAGCACAAAGAAATGTCTCTATTCTTAAACTTCCTATGGACAGTTGAGTAGATAAAAAATATCTTTATAATTACCAAAGCCTAGAACCTAACTCCATTATATATATAAACACCAACTCTTTCTATATATAAACACCATGCACTGTATGTCCAGAAAAACAACTACTGAATAAAACAAGAGAAAATTATACTTTATTTGTACCTTTATCAAGAATTGTTCACCATTCTGGGGGCTTACCACTCATGCTATTTAAGGTATAATTACCCTTATAGCTAATCTCCTTGGGTAGCTGTTATGTCTGTGTTTGGTGCCAATATCTACTACATTATATATATCTTTCTATAATGGACTTCTGAGTATCTACACATTGAAATGCATATTATTTTGTCATGAGTTACTTTCTTTTTATTTATCCTTTACCTTACATCTAGAGAATTTTTTAAATGTATATGTAAGGAAGTTGTATTACCTAAGAATTTCATTTCATTAAAGGTAGTGTTTCAAAATGTTTATTATAAAAAGAGGGCACTGGGTCTGACAGGTATGAGAACTACCGGGCTAGAAGATCAGCATCACTGTAGGATACCTATAGGTTTTAGTCAATCCAGAAAAAGAAAAGAAAGGACACATAACTATGGGATTTTTTCTTTCTTCTGAGAATGTAAATTCTAAGCACGCTGAAAAGTAAACACAATAAAACCTTTATTGGAAGACGGTCCTCTAGGTTTAAGTCTATTCAAATCTGCACAACATGAAAGTGAGTGGCAAAGAGGTGAATATAGGATACCTTGCCTACTAAGAACTTCCTTGTGACACCGTTGAAATCATCAAGGAGAGAGATTATCTAATTTAACAGCTCTTCAAGGAAAACAAAACTAACTGGCCTATTTTGGGAAAAGAAGCTGGGCAATCTATTTAACATATAAGAAAAGTGTGCCTAGTTTAAAATCACCACTTCTATTTGTTATATATGCATTGGAGACTTCTAAGGAACCCTGAACTGCTAACAATTGAACTTAAAAGATTAAAAAAAAAAATCCTTCAGAATCTAACCTAAACTTCTTTATGTGAAACTATAAGAACTACCTAAAATGTTTCTCCTATGGTAAAGGCCTTATTTCTCTACAAATAAGGACTGCTCATTCCTACACAACCTTTCAATCAAAGATTACATAGCTCCATTTCTCCAAATACCCACTCAAGCTTTCAATACGCACACCTCAGTAGTATTTTACAGTGGGATATACTAAGATAAACTGAGAGGGTCAGATGACTCAACTCCAGCCCTTTGAAGAATTAATATTAGAACAAGAATTGATAACTTTAATTCACCCACTCGACCAAGAGTTTGAAGAAACAACGTTTAAGCACAACATCTCCTAAGCTCAGGAAAACTTTCAAGAGCAAGAAATACAGAAAGTAAAACTTGATTAATGCTAAGATGAGCTATAGAAAAACTAAGTTAGACTTGTCTGCTTTTTGCTTTGTTTTCAAACTGGAATTTCCAGATGTCGTACTAAGTTACATGTGGTGTTACCACCTCAATTCCCAACTGACAAAAAATTTGGATACTTTTCTTTTAGAAGTTGCCCCACAGTGTGTAACTTGAGAGGAGTGATCCAATTGCTCTGGTCTCAGTAACCACAAGGAAAGAAAGTGACCCCAAGAGATACTGCTATAATGGAATAGCAGCCACTTAACTCCTGTTCTAAACAATCCCAACCATCAGGGCTTTGGCTAAAATTATATGGTCTCAATTATCTTCTTGAAAATTCTCAACAGGATCCCAAAATTCGAAATCAAAACTAACCCAGGACAAAACCTTAAGCACGACTGACACGAGAAGCCAATGACTATCCCTTTATCCTTCTATACCCAGGGCTCCTGAACCTCAGCGCTCTAGACATTTTGGGCCCGATAATTCTTCATTGTGGGGGGCTGTCCTGTCCATTGAAGCATGTTTAGCAGCATCCTTGGCCTCTATCCAATAGATGCCAGAAACAACCCTCCCCTTCCCCCATTAGTGACAATAACCCAGTTGTAGAAAATGTCTACAGATGTTGCCGAATTTCCTCCTAAAACGCAAAACTGCCCCCAGTTGAGAGCCACTACTCTACATTATCTCCTTTATTTATCAATATTAAGCTGTGGAGACATAAAAATAAGTCAGTATCCAAAGGCTTCTTATTCTCAGACCCCTTCTAATTTGACTACAGAGAATAAGAAACAATCCACTTTTTTTTTTCCTCTTCTAATAAGATGGCTGTCTGAAAGACCTTAGCATCCTCTCCCTGGACGTAAGCAAAGGTCATAAAAAGCCAAGTAAACATAAAGAAACACAAAGTGTTAGCAATCAGCTGGTACTTCCCCAAAAAATATAAGGAATTTCATCTGCAGTGAGTTTAAAGATTCTTGTTCTTCCTCATACTGAAAAAAATCCCACAGATTTACCCAAGATATACATGTCTATTTATCAGTAGAATTTCAAGACCAGAACTAGCATTCTACCCGTAAGAATACCTATTTCTTACTTCTAGATCTTTGCAGGGAATATACTTACTGACACTATATGTTCAAACTTCACATGGTAGTACCTGCATTTTCTTCCACTGAAGCCTTTTAGATAAAGATCTCATACCACTAACACCACTACTTTTTAAATATAACTACGGGGTCAAGAGACTATCATTCAAGAGACTTTTAATAAGCAATTGCTATATAGCACCAGAAAGATGCTAGATAATCAAGCACACTTTTTAACTGAAGTCACCAATAGCAGAATTTAAGAAATCTAATTATTGGGACTTCCCTGGTGGCGCAGTGGTTAAGAATCTGCCTGCCAATGCAGGGGACATGAGTTCAAGCCCTGGTCCAGGAAGATCCCACAGGCCATGGAGAAACTAACCCCATGCCCCACAACTACTGAAGCCCATGTGCCCTAGAGCCTGTGCTCTGCAACAAGAGAAGCCACCGCAATGAGAAGCCCATGCACCACAACAAAGAGTAGCCCTCGCTCGCCGCAACTAGAGAAAGCCCGCGCGCAGCAATGAAGACCCAACGCAGCCAAAAATAAATAAATAAAATAAATTTATTTTAAAAAAAGAAATCTAATTATTAAAACCTATAAAACCCAGCTCAAATCACTAATTTGTTCCCTCAGCTCAACAAAACTACTAACATTACTTAGACACCGTTCTAGGATCTTTCTAAGAATCATGCAACTTTAAAAAGCAAGGTCAGTGAGCTTAGAGTTTTAAGAATCACAAAGTCTTTAGGGAGTCTACTTTTTACCTACTCTTATGGGGTGGTTAGAAAGTTTTCCTGTATTAGAGTCATTACAAGTACAGCACAATGACAATGACTTGTATAGCACTTGGTAAAGAACCAAACCAATATTACTTATTGATAAGGATGACATTTCATTAGATCAAAGGTGATATAATAAGGAGATGTGAGAGGGAGAGAAGCCAGCTACTTCCTTCAGACAAAGCCTCAGAGGTGAGCAATACACTTGCAGTCCTTAATTACACTGGTCTCTTCTCTGGCTTTGGATGCTCTGATCTCCATAAAACACTTAAGAATCACCCTAGTTTCATCAGTACCAAAAGTAGTTTACTCTGCATATGATTTATCTCACCTGCTTAATGACGCTACAGGACTTAATCTCATAAGGTAATATTCCCTGACCTTGATTTAAAAGTGGGGGAAGGTAGTATGGAGATGGAATGACACCTTTACATTCCATGACACAGCCCTCTGTGGCACTACCCAGTCATCCCTAAGTGTCACATAGTTAACTCCGTCAGTCTTGGCTATCTCAATGGGATAGTCAGGTGAGGTAGAAGCTTCTGCTGTATTTTCAAAATAACTTTAAGTTACTTAAGTATTTCCTTTGTCATCTGATGACCAAAAAATATACAATGCCATTTTACCCAGTTATATATATAAACTTGAAAGACTAGGGCTTCAGACCATATAATCAAAATCTCTTATTTTAAAATCCAAGTTTAACATTCACTAAATTTTACTAAAACCATTTCCACTGTAAATAGGAAAACACTGTTAATTAAAAAATAAATTCCTAAATCATTACTCACTTCTAGAATAAAGGCTTTTTAGAAACCTAATGATAACAATACCACTGAATATATTTTCATTCTAAAATTCCCTTCATGATTTCCCCCTCATTTCTTAATATCTTCTTTCTAAAAGAAACTTTTGTCTTCTTATCTGGGAGGATCCAAATCAAAAACACACAAAGCTGAGATGGATAGATCAGGATTAGGAGTGAGGAGGTTATTTCATCAAATTAAATTAATTCAACCAAATGTGGCTTAATAGACACACTCCAATCTCTCTCAGAAGTTATAACCAAAAAAAAAAAAAACTTTTAAAACAGCCATTGAAGTTAGCTGGGCCTGTGAATCTTTCAGAGTAGCAGGACTGACAAGAAAAACAATAAAAACCTAAGGGTAGTTTCAGGGATGAACATTGAGCAAGCTATTGCTATTGCCTGTATACTTCCAAATGTATCATGAAGTGCTGTAACCTAAAGACTGGGGAAGGGAAAAGAAATAAAGAATTGTAAAACCTTGCAACCTAGTCCCACTGAACAAAATTATGATTTTATGTGGTGAATAAATTGGCAAGAGATGAGATGGCTCTGAAGCAGTTCCTCCCACTGACTGGGTGAAGAAACCTCCCTAGCAATAGCTCACTAAAGGCTGATGTAAAACTCAATACCAGCCTCTGGTGTTCAGAGAGAGCAACACTCCTGGGTAATGGATCTTGTGATCCAACTACCACCAAAGTACCCTCTTGAGATGTAAATTAACCCCAGACAAAGAAAAACTTTATTCTGGCTATCTGCAGAAAGACATTCAGGTTTACCACAACATTGATCCAGTTCAAGAAACAATGCATGCCTAATGAATGCTGAGTACTTACAGTGAGGGAATCCCAAGTTCATATAAAAAATTATTTTTAAAAAACTTCAATGTTGTCCAATATATATGATAATATTACTGACTAACCAGTGCTGAATTGGTTTTTCAGTAGCAGAGATTGATTTGTACTGAATCAGCCACTTACTAACCTGGTCATTCTTACAATCAACATTTTCAAGATGACAGTCTAGGGTTAAGGATACAGAAATGGCCATGAAACATGAAACTCACTGGCTCATCCACAAATCAAAACTATATTCCTAACCTCACTGCACCTTTCCTAAAAATGCATAGCAACAATGATTTACTAAATGTTTCTCCCTTCTTCCTCAACTCACTCTTCCTTTTCTACCTCAGTCTATGCTGTCTCCTCAGTCTGAACTCTACCTATCCTTCAAAACTCAATTTAAATCCCATCTCATCTGTCTTCCCCGACCTCACATCACCAATGCTACCATGTCTCCCCCTCTCTGAATTCTAAAGCACATTATTATCCATCCTCATTCACCTTAGCTGTTACTTTTTCCAACAAAACTGTGAGGTGCTTAAGGGCGGGAACCACGTACTCCTCAGTATCACCTCCAGGACATTCAGCTGAGAGAACCTGGTATGTCTGCAGGAAGTATTCAGTTGCACTTAATAGTGTTAGGCCTCAGTTTACAAATCAGGCATGACAGATAATAAATCAGTCTAAAAAGATCAACAACTTCCCCTCCATGTATCAAACTAAGGCTTAGAAAAACACCTAAAAAGTCTTTCAAATGATCCCTTTTCAAGAGCACTTTGAAGTGAGGACTTGAGATGGTAAGAAGAAAAGATATAAAAAGTTGCGGAAAGTTAGACTGTTTTCTCACTCCTAAAGGCAAACAGTGAACAGCAACTTAAAGATCAGAAGAGCTGAGGCCACACTGTTCAATAGGACATCACATTCAACATGTCACTGGTCACACACATACTGGCTGAATTCCAGACTCCTTCTCAGTAGTAAGGGAGCATTCTGGAGGCTCTGATGTCCGCTGACAAAAAAACAAGGCACCTGCTCTTCTCAGCACTGAAGTATGGCAAAAAGCACAGACACAAACACAGCCAAATCAGCAAGCAAAACTAAAACAGCATGTAGATGACACTGCAACTATGAAGTTGGCGGTCGGGCAAAAAGAGAAGAAAAGAAAATGCTGTAAAAGCCTGATAAACGCACAACCTTTAGGTGAAAAAGGCTAAAATAACTTTTAGGCACTTTTCACTGGACTCCGTTTGTGTTTCCAAGAAATAAGACATACAGACACACTTTAGCAGGCTTTCTTACAGATTGTATGAGCCACTATAAACACTGAGGGAAGTTGTTAGACAGGCACCCTGTGTTAAGGCTGAACACAGATACTTCTAAGGAAAAGAACAAACATAACTAGTTCTAAAGATGTGGCCAAAGGTAGGATTAACACTCACCCTGGTGGGTCTCCCTGTGGTAGCTATAACCCAACCCCAAGCAGCCTGTGCGACTGGCGTGCTGTAGCTGGCTAGCATGCTGCAGAAGCACTTTTTGTCACAGCCATAGCACTACCTCTCTAGGGGCTAACACAGTCTGGCAAATAGTGGTGAAAACCAATTTTACATCAGATGATGCGGTCCCCAGCATTCTGTCCTAGATCTCTTCTATTAAGTGAAGAGATAGAACGGGGGAGGAGGGGTGGGTAAGGCAGGTGGTGCTAAAGACACTGGCAGCATGACAACTAAAATAAGCAAGTTGAAACAGTATGTTCTGCCTTCTTCCTAAAGCCATTTCCTTCAACAGTGATAGGGAGCGCAGGCAGTCTGCAAGTCATTAGTACACTGCTGTTTTCACTTTCACAAGAACGCTGGAAACCCCTGAATAGCAAAATCCCCCTCTCCATCCCAGTTACCTTCCAACCCTCTCTTTCTTTCCGTGCTTTCTTCCTCCTTTCTTCCCTAGAGACAACCGAATAAGGACAATCCTCAGCAATCCGCTATTTTGCTTCAATGAGGATGGGGGAGGGGAGGATCTGGTGAAAAGTGGAAAAGGAAATAGAGAAAGGTGAGAAGCAACAGCGGAAAGAGTATCGAGTGGGAGAAAAAGAGAGGTCATCGTGGGAAGGAGACAAGGTGAAGAAGAGTGCAAGAAAACTGAGGGGATGTCAGAAGAGAACTTGCTGAAGAAGACCAAAAAAAAAAAAAAAAAATGGAGGGGGAGGGCCGGTCAAGAGGGGAGAGAGAGTGAGGGGCAGGTGCAGCATGCGAGCGGGAGTTACGGAGCCAGGACCGGGACGCCCGGGGTTTGGGGCCAGCGACTGGGAGGCAGCAAGTACTTGGGAGACCGATGTCAGGGGAGTCGGGGATGGGCGGGAAGCTTAAGACCCGTTCCGGGATATCGGGGAGAGGAATCCAGGCCGATGCCCGAGCGCAGAGGACACAGAGCTCTTACCGGTAGTTTGGGGCTGACCTCGCCCTTGCAAAAGTGGCAGAAAAACCGGTGCGCGGCAACCGCGGCGCCCGCGCCGGCCCCGGCCGCCGAGGCCTCCGCCATTTTTCTCTTTCGCCGCGGCCGTCCGAGAGGGCAGCCGGCCGGTCGCTCTCCAGGTCGCTACCTCCCAGCTGCTGTCGCCGCCTCTGCCGCCGCCGCCGCCGCTTCCTTAGTGCTGCCAGCCGCTTCAGAGCCAGCGCGGGTCACGTGAGTTCGCCCGGCCCACAGAGGCGGCGGCGCAAACAGCGACCCCGAGGCCCCCCTCCCAGCACCAAAGAGGTGCAGGAAGGAGAGTCCGCCAGCCGCGGCCCGCCCGCCGGCTCCTCAAACAGCCCCTCGCCGGTCCTCCAATCTCCCAGCGAGAAGAAAGAAAGAGCGTCCCCGGAAACCACCGAAACGCTGGGGTAGAGCGGCACATGTTTTGCCTCTTTGCCGGTCCTCCTCGGTGGCCGTGCTCCTGCGCGAAAGGACCTTGGGCTCCCCCTCTGCCCGGGCGGCTAGCGGGCGCTGTACGAAGCTGCAGTGGGGAAGTCGGTGGCGTTACGTGGCATTGACCCAGAGGTTAGTGGAAAATGCGGTCTGAACGAGGTGGCCCTGTCTCTGGACCCAGGGACCCAGTCCGGGACAGGAACCTGCGGTAAAGAAGTGAAGAGCCAGGAGCCGGACTCCTTGGAAATACTTTCCGGGGATGGCAGAGGGTCTGGGGATGCTTCCCCAAAGACCTGTGGATGGGGATAGTGAGACTGAAAGGCAGAGTCTTGGCTTCTGAGGAATTGGGAGAAATAAGTGAACAAACCAGTGTTTGATAGCACTTGTGATAATAAGGAAGTGATTATACAGTGGACTATGTCTGTTTCTCTTTGTGTATACTTTGTCAAGGAATAGAAATTTCAGAATTAAATACTGCCGTGCCAACAACATACTTCATCCCCTATTTGAAACACCCTGTTGAGAAGCTCTCATTTACCTCTTAGTTTATTTTGCAAAGTTGTCATTGCCTGTTCAGTCCCAATAGTCTGTGAATAGTGGTCTTAATTCTTCCAAACAATGAAGTATAGAATCTGAGGTCTGTGACAGATCGCAAAACCATCTACATCCGATCTTTAAAGAGAACTAGAATCACACATGATCCCATAAAGATAAACTTGATATATAGTCTTCCAGTCTTTTTTTTTCATGCATACGTGTGGGGCTATTTCCACAGTAATTGAACTTTCCTCTACATTTTGCTTTGTAATGAACAATTTTCTGCACTAATACATATTATACTTCATTGTGAATGTTGGCATAGTATTCCATTATATGAGTATACCATAATTTATTGATATAATCACTTATGAGATTGTTTCCAGAATATCAGTATTCTAAAGTGACATGTTTTTATTATTCCCTTGGAACAGAATATCCAAAACAAAAGTATTAGGTCAAAGATATGCAAGATTTTAAGGCTTTTGATATATGTGCTGTCAAATTGCTCTCCAGAAAGTACATGAATTTACACTCAGCAGCTCTACTCCCAACATAAAAGAAAAACTTCCCATCATACCCTCTTTTTCTTTTTTTCCTAGCTCTGAGACTCCTCAGCACAATGACTCAAGCAGAAATTAAACTGTGTTCTTTGTTGCTGCAAGAGCATTTTGGAGAGATCGTAGAAAAAATTGGAGTCCACCTAATCAGAACTGGCAGCCAGCCACTAAGAGTTATTGCCCATGACACAGGAACATCATTGGATCAGGTATGTTTGGATCACAGTAATTTGCTTCCATTTCATTAATTTCTTTAACCTACCTTTGAATATTGTTACTCCCCACCCCACAAAATGGAAAAGAAAGCAAAGTCTGTGCTAGGATTAGAATAGTGTTATTTGGGAGGGGAAAGATGATGAGACATAGTGCCCAGGGTTCTGCTTCTCAAAGTGGCTCATCGTGGCTTCTGAGGCAAATCTTGCTCCTCCTCTGCCATATGCCATACTTCATTTATTCATGAGTCTATTAATTTCAGTACTGTGTTTAAGGAATAAGAATAATAGAGGGGATGGGACTTCCCCGGTGGTGCAGTGGTTAAGAATCTGCCTGCTAATGCTGGGGACATGGGTTCGAGCCCTGGTCCGGGAAGATCCCACATGCCGCGGAGCAACGAAGCCTGTGCGCCACAACTACTGAGCCTGTGCTCTTAGTCCCCGCGAGCCACAACTGCCGAGCCCGCGTGCCGCAACCACTGAAGCCCATGAGCCTAAAGCCCGCACCCCGCAACTAAAGAAGCCACCACAATGAGAAGCCCGCACACCACAACGAAGAGTAGCCCCCACTCACCGCAACTAGAGAATGCCCACGTGCAGCAGGAAGACCCAAATGCAGCCAAAAATTAATTTATTTATTTATTTATTTAAAAAAAAATAACAGAGGGGAAGTAAATTGTACTTTGAAAGATAAAGATCAGAGGAAATATGAGCATGATAGCAAGGACTCTTCCTGATTTCTTCCATTGACATTCGCTTCTTATTAGCTATTCCAATGGAGAGAGGGAAGACACACAGAGATTCCAGCCATCTCCTGATGTTTAGGAAACTGTTGGACAAAAATTGCCAGCAATAATGAGCTGCATCTTCAGATTTTTCTTCTCTTTCTTCTGTGTTTTCTCTAGGTAAAAAAAGCCCTTTGTGTCCTCATCCAGCATAACCTGGTGATATATCAGGTGCACAAACGTGGTGTGGTAGAGTATGAAGCCCAGTGCAGCCGGGTGTTGCGAATGCTTAGGTATCCCCGATACATCTATACTGCCAAAACACTGTACAGTGACACTGGCGAGCTGATTGTTGAGGAGCTCCTGTTGAATGGCAAGATGGCAATGTCAGCTGTCGTGAAGAAAGTAGCAGATCGGCTCACAGAGACTATGGAGGGTCAGTACTGTATCCACAGCTGTTAGCAAAAGCATAGATTGGCTGGCTGCAGGAGAGGACCCTTAGTTATCTGAGGCCATCTCACTTGCCTCTTTCCTCCTGTCATACAGATGGCAAGACCATGGACTATGCTGAGGTCTCAAACACATTTGTGCGACTAGCAGACACACACTTCGTGCAGCGTTGCCCCTTGGTGCCTGCCACTGAGAATTCAGACCCTGGGCCACCGCCACCTGCCCCCACTCTTGTCATCAGTGAAAAGGACATGTACCTGGTTCCTAAACTGAGCTTGATAGGTAAGGAATTTTGGCCCCTAGATCTGTGATTTGACCTAATTGTAGATTCTTCCTTAATGATTGTTAAATGAATGACTCAATCAATTAAGCAGTTACCAAGGATTTACTCTATGCCAGATACTGTGGTATAAAGAGATGAAAAAACCATTATGGTCCCTGCCCGTATGGGGCTTAAGTCTAGTATAGGAGGCTTACATTAATCAAATAGCCTGATGGATATATAACTAACAAACTGCGATAAGTACTATGAAGGTAAAATATGGGATGTTATGAAAATATATAACAGGGGACCAGATTTACCTGGGGACTTGGGCACATGCTTCTTGGAGAAAGTGGCATTTGAACTAAGATTTGAAGCAGAAGTAGGAGCCAACCAGTGAAGTAAGGTATGAAGGGGTACAGAGGATAAGCATTTTTGGCAAAAGGAATAGTATGTAGTGAGGAAAAAAATAGGAATTTGAGAAAGTAAAAGAAGATCAGTATAGTTAAAGTACAGTGAGGAAAGGAAAGAGAGCCATAAGTTAAGGTTAGACAGACAGTTAGGGGCTAGATCATGCAAGACCTCGTAAAGCACCTGTTCTTTATCCTAAGAGCAAGGGAAAACTACTAAAGGATTTTAAAGGAAGTAACATGATCTAATTTGCATTTTTAAAATATGTTTCTGTCTGTAGAAAGGATGGGGCAATTTTTCACAAACCAGTGAAAAATTAGACATAGGAAGGGTGAGGAAGACAGAAATCAAGAATGACATCTGTGTGTCTGGCTTGAGTATGTGGGAGGATGATGGTACCGTTCACTGTGAAAGGAAGCATTGGAGCAGGAGCAGTTTGAGGGAGAAAGACTGTGAATTTCTTTTTGAACTTGTTGAGTTTCAGATGACTTCATCATTAACTTGAATTTCTTGTAGTTCCTCAGTCTCCTCAACATCTCTAACCTAGAGGTAGCTACAGATGTCTTTGGGATAGAGACACCTGCTTTCACCTTCGGTCATTTCCTGTTATCATATGAGATGTAGCCTAACTGTGTAACTGTTTTGTTTGGCAGGGAAAGGTAAAAGGAGGAGATCATCTGACGAAGATGCAACTGGGGAGCCCAAGGCCAAGAGACCAAAACATACCACAGATAACAAAGAGGTAATGAGGCTTCTTGGTTAGGAGTCCTCACCCTGAGGCAAGCCAGAAAGAGCACTAAGATGACAAGCCCCAAAAGAGCTTAAACGTTCTTGGATCGAGAAGTAGTAGGATTATGAACTTCATTAAATATTGGCCAGGGATAGACTAACAAAGAGTGAACCCTGTTGCTGTGTCCCTTCTGAGGCTTAACTTACTTCAGTCATTGGACAGAGGTAATAGATTAGGCAGAAAAAGCGCCTAGAAAAAGTTTAAATTGGTCAGTATGACTGGACCATAGAGACCCATGGGGATGAGTGGTGATAAATGAGTTTAGAAAGATACGTATAGACCTGAGCTGTTATATTCAGATGCCTTCTCAGCATCCCTGTAAAAACATCTGATAAGCATCTCAAAAGTAGTATGGCTAAAACAGAGTAATTGATTTCCTGCTCCCAGATATCTACTCCCTCCTAAGCTTTCCTCATCTTAGTTAGGGACACCACCAAGGCCAACCACCCAGGACACCATTTGCTTAGTCCAAAGTCCTAGGAGCCATCTGATCTCACAGTAAAACCTGTCAACCCAATTTCTAAAAATAATTGAAATCTGACTATTTCTTATCGTTTCCACTGCCATCACCCTAGTCCAAACCATTATCACTGTAGTCAAGACTTTGCCAACACTCTCCTAAGTGGTCTCCCTACCTGCATTCATACCTACTTAAGAGCCAAAATGACTTTCTAAATTGTTCTTTTTAAAAAATCCCAACACATCACTGATTTTTGACTCCTTTAATAGCTTCCCATTACTCTTAGAAGAAATCCAGTTCTTTACTGTGGATTATGAAGCCTTACATGAGCTGGGTCTTTTTTTTTTTTTTTTTTTAATGAATTTATTTATTTATTTTTGGCCGCGTTGGGTCTTCGTTTCTGTGCCAGGGCTTTCTCTAGTTGCGGTGAGCGGGGGCCACCCTTCATCGCGGTGCGCGGGCCTCTCACTGTTGCGGCCTTCTCTTGTTGCGGAGCACCGGCTCCAGACGCGCAGGCTCAGTAGCAGTGGTGCGCGGGCTTAGTTGCTCCATGGCATGTAGGATTTTCCCAGACCAGGGCTCGAACCCGTGTCCCCTGCATTGGCAGGCAGATTCTCAACCACTGCACCACCAAGGAAGCCCGAGCTGGGTCTTTACATGATCTGCTGGAGACAAGGCTCTCCAACCTCAGCTCTTCCTACTCTGTCATTCACTATGTTCCAGCTTCTATCATTTTTTCCATCCTTCAAATGTATCATACTCTTTCTAGTCTTCAGGCTTTTGCCCTTAGGATTTCTTCTGCTTCAAATACTTTTCCCTCAGATCTTCATGTAGTTGCCTCTTTTTCATCATTCCGATCTCAGCTCAAATGCTACTTTCTTAGAGCTCAAGCACCATTGCCCACCCTCTACTCCAGTCTCTACCACATTTTCGCATTTCATCTTCACAGCATTTATAAGTAGCTGAAATTACTTATTATTTGTACAAGTGTTTGTCTCTGTACTCCCAATAGTCTATAAACTCTTCAAGGACAGTGTCTTGTCCCTGGCACCTGGAATACTCGCAAGACGTCAATAAATATTTCTTGATTGACTAACTAAGAAGTTTGGACTTCAACCTGAAGACAATGGGGAGCCATTGATGAATTTTAGGCAGGTGAATGAAGTGGCTAGATTTACATTTTAGAAATATTACTATAGTACAGTGGTTTATAACTTGTACAACTCCATGGATGCGTTTCAGAGAGTCCACCTGTACTATGTGCATTTTTCTTTAGAGCACTCCATAGCTTTCTTCAGGGGAACTGTGAGCCCAAAAGGTAAAAAGAAGCACTGCTCTATGAGAAATGGGGAGAACGATGAAAAAGGAACAAGATTAAATGCAGAAAACCCAGTTGCCCTTTTTTATAGTGTCCACTATATGAAAAAGAAAAATGAAAACCAGTTAGGAGGCTACTGTAGTAACCAGGTGAGTCAAGAGTAGAGCCTGAAATAAGGTAATGACAGTCAGGATAAAGAAAAGTAGACTTCTGATTAATATAAAGAATAGATAGGGGGCTTCCCTGGTGGCGCAGTGGTTAAGAATCCGCCTGCCAATGCAGGGGACATGGGTTCAAGCCCTGGTCCTGGAAGATCCCACATGCCACGGAGCAAATAAGCCCATGCACCACAACTACTGAGCCTGCACTCTAGAGCCCACGAGCCACAACTACTGAAGCCCACGCGCTTAGAGCCCGTGCTCTGCAACGAGAGAAGCCACCACAATGAGAAGCCCGCACACTGCAACAAAGAGTAGCCCCCACTCGCCACAACTAGAGAAAGCCCACTTGCAGCAACGAAGACCCCACACAGCCAAAAATAAATAAATAAAATAAATTTTTAAAAAAAGAATAGATAGAACTGGGTAATTGGATAGTAGATGAGGGAGAGCAAGGGGTTGGGGATGGTATTCAAGTCTCTAGCTTAAGAAACTGGGTTGGTTGTAGTGTAGTTAGCTGAAAACTTGAAAGTTTTAAGTCACAGATGGAAGTAGGCAGTTGAGTCTATGCACCTGGAACTTAATAGAGAGTTCTAGAATTAAGTAATAGACTTGGAACAGTTGAAACCTTAAGAGCAGATTAAATCACCTAAGTAGAATATGTAGAGTGAAAAGAAAAGAGGGCTGTGGACAGAACCCTGGGGAACACCAGTATTTATAGACGGGATCTGGAAAAGGAATCTGTGGGGACTGAGGAAGGGTAGCCAGAGTGGTTAGAAGGAGCACCAAGAAAGAATGGTGTCATAAAGTCTAAGGGGCCACATAGAGTTAAGGAGAAAATGTCCAACCATGTCATATGCTTTAGAAAGATCAAATAAGATTGGAACTGGACAGTATTCTTTGAACTTAGCAACAGGTTCCTCAGGAACTTTGGCATTTCAGTGTAACGGTGGAAATGGGTTGAGTAAACCTGTGGATGGGGGTACAGCTGGGATGACCAACTCTTTGAGAAGCTCAAATTTTTTTTTAAATAAAGAAATGTGGTGGGGATGTGTGCACCACGCTGAATGAGTTCTGGCCTAATGGCTTCTATTTGCTCTCTGAAATAAGAAGCAAGGTCATCTGCTGAGAGAGAAGGGAGGGGCAAATGGGAGATTTTGAGAATACTGGAAAAGAGTTAAAATAGACAAAGATTCGAGGTAAGCAAAGAAAATCTGTTTGAAGTTGGGGGTTGTGAATTTGTCATTGTGGAGGCACTAAATCCACATGGTTGAATGGTTTTTTCCTCCAACCAATTTAGTTGCTACTATATAGGAAAAGAAACGGTGAACAGTTAAATCCAAGCTTCTCACTAGAAAATGCTTCCTTGTATCTAAATGTTTCTCTCTAATCTTTTTCTCCTCCTCAGCCCATTCCAGATGATGGGATTTATTGGCAGGCCAACCTTGACAGATTCCACCAGCACTTCCGTGACCAAGGCATTGTCAGTGCAGTTGCCAACAGGATGGACCAGGTGATATCTAAGTGGGTGGGACAGTGGCTATCAGGAATATTCACTTATTTGCAGATGTGGCCATTGGCATATAGCCAGAGCCAGCACAGCAGAGTGAATTCTGATTTCCAGTTCACTTTTCAAACCCAGACAAGCAGCGAGATCGTGCGGACCATGCTCCGGATGAGTGAGATTACCACTTCCTCTAGTGCCCCCTTCACCCAGCCATTGTCTTCCAACGAGGTGAGCTTCATGTTCTTGTACTAGTTTTCTGACAGGCTCTTGGATATAATAATTATTATACATAGAGCCTGAGATTAGGTTGAGGTCTGAACCTTGAAAGGAAGGGTTTTTGCTATTTGAGGAGGGATGGGGATTATTCTCAGGTGGTAGGTACTGAAATATTTGGTCTCTTGGGAATTCAACCTTTAAAAACCTAAACCATTACCTTAGTCAAAGTATAAGTAATTCTTTTTTTATTTTTAATTTATTTTATTGAAGTATAGTTGATTTACAATGTTGTGTTAATTTCTGCTGTATAGCAAAGTAATTCAGTTATACATATATACATTCTTTTCCATATTCTTTTCCATTATGGTTTATCACAGGATATTGAATATAGTTCCATGTGCTATACAGTAGGACCTTGTTGTTTATCCATTCTATATATAATAGTTTACATCTGCTAATCCCAAAATCCCAATCCATTCTTCCCCCACCCACCTCCCCCTTGGCAACCACAAGTGTGTTCTCTATGTCTATGAGTCTGTTTCTATTTTGTAGATAAGTTCATTTGTGTCATATTTTAGATTCCACATAGAAGTGATACTGTATGGTATTTGTCTTTCTGACTTCATTTAGTATGATAATCTCAAGGTCCGTCCATCCATGGCTGAGTAGTATTTCATTGTATATATATCTATCTATCTATCTATCTATCTATATATATATATATATATATATATATAGTATAAGTTATTCTTAATTGTTCCAAGAATCCACTGTTTGGAATCTGGGCCTTGGTACTCAGGACATTATATGGCCCCTTATATTTGTTTTTTTCAATATATTTTGTATATTTTAAATTTGTTTTAAATGCTTTGTTCATTGTTTTATTTATTGAAAATTTAATATTTAATATTTCAAATGTTTTATTTGTAATTATACTAATTTTTTGTAATTATACTAATATTTATCCACATTAAATATAGCTATATTATTTAAATTTTTTTTTAATTACTATATAACAAAATTTAAATACAAGTTTTTTTCTGATGACAAAAGTAATTACATGACCTGTATTCAAACAGCATAGAAATGTATAATTTTTTTAAACTTGTAGTTCCCCAAACTTTCAGGAATGCCAGGCATGTTCTGTATCTTGCAGATGGTAGTTATGTGGGTATATACAATTGTCAATACTCATCAAACTGTACCCTTAAAATCTGTGCTTCTTGTATGTAACATACCCCAGTTTAAATAAATATATAGTTTTGCATAATCCCAGCCCCAGAGATCCTTGTCAGTAGTTTGGTACATATCTTTATTCAGACTTTTTTATATGTATAGTCTCACATAAATGTAGATATTTATTTATTTATTTATTTTTGCTGTGTTGGGTCTTCGTTTCTGTGCGAGGGCTTTCTCTAGTTGTGGCAAGCGGGGGCCACTCTTCATCGCGGTGCGCGGGCCTCTCACTATCTCGGCCTCTCTTGTTGTGGAGCACAGGCTCCAGACGCGCAGGCTCAGTAGTTGTGGCTCACAGGCCCAGTTGCTCCGCAGTACGTGGGATCTTCCCAGACCAGGGCTCAAACCCATGTCCCCTGCATTGGCAGGCAGATTCTCAACCACTGTGCCACCAGGGAAGCCCTGTATTTTTTAACAACAAAAAAATATGGGGTTATACTCTTATGTACTGTTCTAAACTAGCTTCTTTCATATGACAGTATATGTAAACTTTCTTTTCATGTCAGTATTTTTAGATCTGCCTCATTCTTTATAATGGCCGTATCATATTCCACTTAATGGCCATGATGTACTTTATTTTAATGAATTCCTTATTACTGGACATGTGAATTGTTTCTAGTTTTTTACTCTTACCAACAATGCTGCTGTGCTTTTGGACATTGTTATACTTGTGATATCTAAAACTAGAACATCTTTATTTCAGCAGTGTCAGCAGTTCTAAGTTCCCAGGCCCATTTTCACTGTATCTTTTGCTCCACAGATCTTCAGATCCCTACCTGTTGGCTACAACATCTCTAAGCAAGTTCTTGATCAGTATCTCACTCTGCTGGCAGATGATCCAGTAAGTCTTTTCTTTCTTTTTTCTGCTGTATTTACGATTAGTTTTTGCCTGCTATCAGTCTTCTGTAGCCTCATTCTCTACCTAGCCAGCTCAGACAATTTCTCTACCATCATCTGATAGGAGGGCTTCCTGCTGCAGACTCTTGGCCAGATTTGCTCTTTTGGAAACAGGATCACTGGACTTTCCATTCAAATAACACAAGCTCTCTTTTTTTTTTTTTTCCTTTTTTTTAATAGCTTGAGTTTGTTGGAAAGTCTGGCGACAGTGGTGGAGGAATGTATGTCATCAGTATCCTTATGGGTGGTTATTTCCTTACAGTCAGGCAGCGTGAACTATGAAACAGAATGGTGACTTAGAAAAGATTTGATGATATTTAGTATACTAAGTAAGTTAGAAAATTGAACTAAAACATTGATGATAAAGAAGTGAAAGGGACTTTTAACGAACCAAATTTTAGTTAAGCAAAACTCTGACTTAAGCACCTTAGTTAATTACGGTTTCGAAATACTTACATACCATAAATGAGACTAGTGTGAAAAACAAAATAGTATTTAAGTTTTAAATTAAAGACTCGGGGATAAAACTAAGATCACAATGACCGGGCCAAAACATTACGGAGTAACCTTAACCCTCTACATAAAGACCTACATAAGGCTCTAGGATCTCTAGCCACAGCCACTCTGGAGTCGGTCATACAAGAGAGGTAAGGGGGTCACCCTGATTGGGGTTGGGGGTCAGATACTTCCTTTCCACACCCCATTTGAACAAGTGACTTGGTCATTATGTCAGTAACCAATATAGACACACCTTGGCACATCTTGCCCCATTTTCCACTGGACTGCTATGGATCCCACCTACTACAGCTCTTTACCCTAAATACCCTGCTGCTTAATTCCCAGTGATGCCAATTAACCATCCTTCCTAAAGCCTTTACTTACAAATGCACGAACTGAGGCATTCAAGTGAGTCAGCAGTTGGTGACTCTTATGATTAGCAGTATTGTCATCAATCTGTGGAGTTATGAAGGAATTCTCTGATTGCTGTTCCTCTCTGGTCCTGTCTCCACACATGGAAACCGAACAAGCACCGTCTGTGACTAAGAGCTAAAGCTAATCTACGTCGGCATGCCATTTGCTTTCTTTATTCCTTTACAGATTTGGGTCTCGCTGTGCCAGAATATTCCGTTTAGTTTTACAAAAGAAACACCTGGAGCAGAAACAGGTAGAAGACTTTGCAATGATTCCAGCAAAGGAGGCAAAGGATATGCTTTATAAAATGCTCTCAGAAAATTTCATATCACTCCAGGTAACAGTAATCACCAACCAACAGAGCTGACCTAGGATGAGAGGAACTCCTGAAGCAAACATTCTGAACCCCAAACAAACTGTATCCAGCTCTGAGACAGAAAAAAAAAAGATTAACAAAGACATAGCAAGCACTTGAAAGATAACTGTGGAGCTTTAACTGGCCTAGTAAAAAAGAGGCATAGCCAAGAAATTACCCCAGAATCACCCTACCCTTTTTTCTTTAACTCCTAGTCCGTGTGATTTGTCCTTTCCTCGAGCCTTAAGTTTATTGTAGATTAAATCTATCGGGTCATCACTACATGCAGAGCCGTGTAGTATACCCTATGAGGAAACAGATAGAATGGATTTTGGAGTCAGAATCACAGCTCTGCCTCTTACCCAGTTACACTGAGCAAATTACCTACCATCTTTTTTCCCATCTACAAAATGGTGATGGATGGTGGTAACAGAGACAATATGGCTTGTTATAAGATCAGATACAATCTACCTGGCACATAAGAGTTGCTTAGTAAATGTTAAGTGCCTTCTCTTTCTTCTCCACTCAGGATGTTGACAGTCAAATGGAAAAAACAGGGCAGCCCAACCCTCCATGTGGCTGATTGTACCATAAACACAGATGCTGTGTGACTGGGGAAGAGTGAAAGTATAAGTGAAAGAGAGGGCTGAGTAGCTCCAGATGGGACAGGTGTTTACTTTGCCAGTTCTGAAGAAAAGTATAAAGTCTTATTTTTCTTTCTATGGACAAATAGGAAATTCCCAAAACACCAGACCATGCCCCATCCAGGACCTTCTATTTATATACTGTGAACATCCTGTCAGCTGCCCGAATGTTGCTGCACAGATGCTACAAGGTAACTCCTCCCCAGTCCATCCACAGAGATGTCTCACCCTCATGCCCCCTTTAGCCATTTTGCCTGAGCTGCTTAAATAGAACTGTGAGCATTTCTTGTCTTTTCTTCCCTCAGAGTGTAGCCAACTTGATAGAAAGGAGGCAATTTGAAACCAAAGAAAACAAGTGAGTAACATTTTCAGTTGAGTAATTACATTTTACAAGGCCAAAAGGCTTATGGGGAAATTTCCTGTAGAAGTGGAAACCAACAGAGACAATAACCAGTCTGGTTGTACTGAATTATTGGCTTAGGTTGGCATAAAGATGCATTAGTATACACTTTTCTTGTATGTCCCCAGTGAAATAATTTTGCAGATTAAATTTATGAGCAATGTATAAACTGGCACCAAACTTTAAGTACAAATGAGAGGCAGCAAGAGTTTCAGGAGTGAAGTCACATTTCTAATTAAGCTTGTAGAAAATGTCCTTCCTTAGAGAGTGACATTATCCACTTTGACCAGGAACATGGTAAAAGGGGGAGCTATGCCCCAGGGCTATGGGATAAAAGAATCTCCAAGGCTAGAGGACATGCCTCAGAGTTGCGTTTGTCTGACAGGCGTCTACTGGAAAAGTCTCAGAGGGTAGAAGCCATCATTGCATCTATGCAGGCTACAGGTGCAGAGGAGGCACAGCTACAAGAAATAGAGGAGATGATCACAGCCCCTGAACGCCAGCAGCTAGAGACCCTGAAACGTAATGTCAACAAGTAAGCATCATAAACTTCAAACGTATGTTTCAAAATACCTTGCAGACAAATCCATCTTGATATCCTGCTACCCCTCCAACTTAAGGTGAGGAAACCGAAACTCACTCTCTTCTTCCCCACCTCAATTAACAGAATTTAATCCACCTATTTCCCTAAGCTAAAAACTCTGAAGACATGTTCAGCTTCTCCTCACTCACCAGCCGCCCCCCACCCACACACACACTTTCATCCACCAAAGCTGCTGATTTTACTTCAGTGTGTCCCAAATCTGGCCTTTCATCTTGCTTCCCATGCAGGCCCTCCTCACCTCTTTGCCAGACCTTTGCAAATCACCTCCTGCTTCAAACCATTTCTTATAATGCTTTCACAGTTAGTATCTTTAAAGTGATTGACAATATCACTCTTCTGCTTTAAATGCTATATTGACTCCTCGTTTACAGTATAAAGACCAGACTCCTTGGCATAACATATAAGGCCTTTCACAGTCTCATAACAGCCTATCTCTTCATCCTCATTTCCTTTCACTGCTCACCATTGACCTTCATAGGGATTTTGCTTTGAATCTGTAGATCACTCTGTGGAGTATTGCTTTCTTAATGATACTAAATCTTCCAACTCATGAACATGGAAGGTCTTTCCATTTACTTAGATCTTCCTTTGTCTCCTTCAATGAGTTTTGTCGTTTTTGGTATTCGTCTTGCACTTTTTTGTTAGATTTATTCCTAAGCAATTGCTTTAGTGTTTTCTTAAACTTCATTTTTGAATTTTTCATTGCCCGTGTATAGAAATAGAACTGATTTTTGTGTTTTGATTTTATATCCTATAATTTTGCTAAATTCATTTATTAGCTGTGGTAGGTTTTTTTGTGGATCCTTTGAGCTTTTTCTGTATATAAGATCATGTCATCTGTGAATTAGAAATAGCTTTACTTCTTCCTTTTCAATCTGGATGCCTTTTATTTGTTTTCCTTGTCTAATTTCCAGACTAGAACTTCCAGTAAAATGTTGAATGGAAGTAAAAGCAGACATCCTGTCTTGTTCCTGATCACAGGAGGAAAGCTTTGTCTTTCACCACGAAGTATGATGCTAGGTGTGGGTTTTTCGTAGATGGCTTTTATCAGGTTGATGAAGTGTGTTCCCTTCTATTCCTAATCACTTTAAGCCTTAGCCACGCTCAGCTTCTATTTTAAAACACACTAGGTCCTTTTACACCTGTGCCTTTAACAGGTGCTATCTTCCTCCTCACTGCAAGTTAGGATGTAACTTCTCCTGGGACAGAGGCCTTATCTTTTGAATCCTCAGCAGTTTCCACAGTACCTGGCACGTAAGAGAGATGCTCAGTAAGTGGGAGGAATGATCTATTGGTTCTCTTGCTTTCCGCCCAGTACTTTCAGGAGTAACCAAGAAATTCTCCATGACCACACCCACTCCAGCCTCTAATCTTAAATATGCTAATGAATGTTCAGTGTGGGCAAATGCTTTCACTTTTTCACTAAGGTTGGATGCCTGTGAGATCCAGGTGGTTGAAACCATCTTCCTGCTGGAGTCATACATCGAGAGCACCGTGAAGAGACAATGACCCAGAAGAAGAGTCTTCCTCAGAAGATCTGAGGGGATTGGAAGGAAGAATAAAGGAGGTGCCTAGATGCATTCTTTGCAGTAGGATAAGTTCCAGATTCTTGTACTGAAACCCTCTCTCTATCCCTACCACCCAGAATACACCAGAAAGAGTTTGACATATTTTTTTAAGTTTGCTGATCCTGTTTTAGAATCATCACTATATTCTACCCTCATCAAATCTTGGCAGGGGAAAGAACCTTAAATCAACTAGATTAATCGTCTATCACATGCATCAGTTCCCACCAAGAAGTCAAGCTAAGGCTGTGTTTGAACATCCCTGACAGTGAGAAAAACTTCTCCCAAAGCTGTTCGTTCCATTTTCAAAAGGCTACACCTGTTCTTTACTTTGTTAAACTGTAATCTTACACACACACACACACACACACACACACACAATGTAGGGAATGTGAAAGACTACCACAGAGGGGGGATAAAAGCTATTTTCAGGGCTAGCAGGTGGATTGGCCCAAGCAGTCACAGTAGAATCTATGGATAAAAGTTACATTTGCCAGCTCCGGGCTTCTAACACGTCTGAAATTATGTATGTGAAACACTTAGCACAATGCCTGGCATGTGGTAAGCACTCAATAAATCACTGCCTTCCTCTTCACCATGGTTCCTAAAAACTGGCAATTCTAACTTCTCTCTCCTAGTACCATGGACAGATGACTAATCTAGTTGACATAATTTGTCCCAGCAGCTTCAGTTTCATTTAAAGCAGGTGTTGTTTTATAATCTCTTCAGTTTCCTCTTACCAGTGTTAGTTCTAATTCATTAAACATTTGAATGCCAATTAATTGCCAGCCACTATACTAGGTATAATATACAAAGATAAATACAATACCATCTCTGCCTTCAAGGCACTTACCATCATTTACTGAGCACCAGTTATGTGCCCGGTATGTCCCCAGGCCTTGGGGATGCAAAGATGAATAGCCTTGAGCATACAGCCTAGTGGAGGGAGACAGATAAGTACAAGGAAGTGTTGGGGGGGGGGCTATAGTGGGAAAGTATCGTACAGAGGCAAAGGGGAAAAGGGTCAGGCAGGAAAGGGAGCATAGAGAAGGTGACACAATCCGTATTTTGAAAGATGGGGATTTGCCAGGTGGAAGGGAAAAAGGATCCCAGAGGGAAGCACAGCCTGTTTCTTGGGGGAACAGGGAATAACACGTGACTGAAAAACAGGGCCTATGTCCTGCCAGAATTGACAGGCAGGGGCAAGGACTGGTGGGTGTGTAGCAAGGATGCTGTGTTAAGTAGCTTATCTTATCCTGAGAGCAGTGGGAAGCAAAGTGAGCAGATCTGTATTTTAGAAAGATCACTCTGGCCGCACTGTAGAGAATGAATTGGTGGAGGCAGGACTATTTAAAGACTTGTAATAGTATCTCAGGCAGAATATGAGGAAGGCTTGAACTGGGCAATGGTGGCTGGAGATTAAGACATGGATTTGAGAAAGTTTAAGGAAGTAGAATCTGCTGCACTTGGTTGCCATTTGAGTGAAAAGAAAGAAAGGGAAGGTGGGACTTCCCTGGTGTTCAGTTGTTAAGAACCCGCCTTCCAATGCAGGGGACGCCCGGCTCCATCCCTGGTTGGGGAACTAAGATCCCACATGCTGGGGCAACTAGGCCCCTGGCGCTCTGGAACCTGCATGCCACAACTATAGAGAAGCCTGCATGTCACAACTATAGAGAAGCCCACAGGCAGCAACAAAAGATCCCACATGCTGCAACTAAGACCCCACACAACCATAAATAAATTAAACGAGAAAAAAAAAGGGAAGGTGTCAAAAATGTTTCTTGGGTGTCTGGCTAAGAGACAGATGTAATTCACTAATTGGAGGTGTTACCTGCTATACCAGATAGGTGTGCAGAGTGCCATGGAGGAGTGCTTATCGTTCCGCCCATGGCTGGTGGGAGATGACACGTGAATCCAGAAATCACTCCGTCTGGGGATCATTTTCCTAAACAGAAGATGGGAGGAAAAGAGGAGCTGAGGATTTAGAGGTGTTCCCCTTTGTCATTTACCTATCACACCCCTGGTTCATCCCCAAGTGTCATGCCTAAATTTCCCGGGGGAAGTCCCGGAAGCCGGGCTTCCTTCCCACCCGGCGGAAGGCTCCGAGGGGAAGCCCGCTGGGCCACTAGAGGGCGCGGAGTGGGCCGCAGAGACCCCAGAGCCGCGTTATGGCGGCGGCGAGGGTGCTTCTCCTGTCTGGACGGCCAGAGTCGGTGAGCTTCGCGCAGAGCGTGTGTGGCCTCCTGGGCGCCGGGCCGGGGCTCGGGCCGTGGCCCACGTACTGCGGCCTCAAGCGGGGACAACTCGTCCTCTCACACAGGCCGTTCCCAGGCGCCTCCGCCAGGCTCCCGCTCCAGGTCCGGAGACGGGGGCGCACGGGGCGGGGGCGGGGGGTGAAGGGCCGAAGGTAGGGACTGGGATCGGGTGGGGGCTGGAGGCGAGAGGCCTGGGGGCCAGTCGCCTGCCGTGGCCTCTTTCCCCATCTGGGTGTCGCCCAGTTTTTGAAAGCCACGCCTCGCTTTTGAGATATTAACCCCAGCGGATCCCTCCCCCCAGCGACCCCCTTTCTGCCCTTTTTCGGCCCTGGATCAGCAGCCCAGGGCTCCTGGGGCCGAGCTGCCCACGAATCGAGGTGTGGATCTGGCTGTGGCGGTCGTTCTGCAGTCCAGCGATCAGACTGTCTTGCTGACCCGAAGGACATGCGCTCTCAACGTTTCCCCCAACCTCTGGGTACCCCCAGGTGAGCGGTCTGAGGGCAAGGCCCTAAGTCCAGGAAAGAAATCTGCCCTTTACCCAACAGTGCTATTCCCAGTCTCAGAATGACAGAGAAGTAGGCCCAGAAATGTGGTATCAACAGGTCCCATAATCACAAGGGGCTACAACTGCATCTGTGCCCACTGGAGGAGGGGGCAGTGTAAACAGTGAGTGAGTGTCCCTGACCAGGAACACCACCATTCACCTGCTGGTCCCACTGTTGTTGCAGGTGGGCACGTGGAACCTGATGAAGAGGTAGCCAATCCACTGACCCAACCTGCACCCTGCCCTGAAGGAGGGACCACCTTGGGTGTGGGCTGAGGGAAGGGCAAACACAGGACTTGGAGGAGTCAGGCGGTGGCCTCTCTGACCTCCTGCCCCCTCACTCCCAGCTGCTGGACGGAGGACTTCGAGAGCTTTGGGAGGAGAGTGGACTACAGCTGCCCCAGGGCCAGTTCTTTTGGGTCCCTCTGGGGTTATGGGAGGTGAGACAGGGACCTGGGAGCCCTTAACAGCTTCTAACCCACCAAAGCCCAGAGAACAGCCACACTTGCCTTGACCACATGGGACCCGATGGAGTGTGGGTGGTCTGGAGTTCCCAAGCCCACGACCCTTACCCATGTCCCTCCTCCACCACTTCTACTCTCCACTTCCTCAGCTGCATTTACAAAGCCCCAAAAAGGAACAGGAAGTTCTCATTTTTGTTTTCTTCTCTCTTAGTCTGGCTACCCTCCTAGGCTGAGCTGGGGTCTCCCCAAATACCATCACATCATTCTCTATCTACTTGTCATTTCCCAGGAGTCACAGCAGCAGCTACAGGTAGGGCTGGCAGTAGAGGAAGGAAATGCGGCTTAGGAGAACCAAACAGACTGGTTCCGACTATCACTAAGGAGGGGGAGAGGGAAGGTCAGAGATAACCAAGAAATCCAGTAGCCTCTCCCCTTGTCCCTGCCCCAAGTCTCTCCACTCCACCTGTGGGTTGGCTGTGATCCAGAACAGGTCTTCTGAGAGAGGCCATGACTAAGGGATCAACATGTCTGGCTCCAGGCCCGGATCCAACCAAACCCAAGAGAGGTGAACGCCCTTATGTGGCTGGGACCAGATGTAGCAGCTGCGGTGGCTGCCACAGAGGATGGGACAGAGACACCCAGACATCTTCCCCAGGACCTACCGCCTTCTGTCCTGTAAGTAGGAGCTTCTCCCTAACCCTCCAACACACCAACACATACACACTGAGAAGTTCAGAGGAAATTTTGTGCTGTGGGGGAGATTTAGGGAGGGAGTGGGTCAACTGATAATGAAGAGAGCACATGAGATCAAAGATATTGCCCATTGATACTCCAAGGGTTCCTGTCCAACTGGCTAGCACTGAAGACCTGGGTTTCAGTCCTACTCTCTCATGGGGGCAAGTCATTTAACCCTCCTTTCTGTAAAATGAGGTTAACACCCACCCACCCCTCTCCTGTGGTGGTTGGGAGGATCAGATGACCTTATGGATACAGAAGTGGGCTAAGCCACAAGGCACAGCCCAGACAGGAGCTGTCATTCTGCAGTGCGGTGGAACTAGAAGAGAATGGAGGAGCTCGACCTCTGGTCTTGCCCACGTCCACGCTGCTGCGGACGACCCCAGCCACGGCAGATAGCAAAGAGAGGGTCAGCACTGGGACCAAGTTTGCCCTCAGGCTCTGGCTACAGCATCTGGGCAGGTAAGGATGAGGAAGGACTTAAGGACTCCACAGTGTTGGGCTGAATGGCCTAGTGTTTTTATGGGTGTGGGGGAAAGAAAGGAAGAAAGAACTGCCCTTGGAAATCCTCAGTGTGACACCCCTACCATGTGGAAGTGGAGCTCACTCGGACCCAGAGCTTGCAAGGGAAGAACAGAACGTGGCCCATCCCACCCCCGACAAACCAGGGATCTGGAAAGCAAAGTGCTTAATCCCTCCCCAGCCCACCTCCGTGACACTCACAGAACATCCACAACCTTTATTATGGGTAAGAACTTTGCTACAACTGTGGGAATAGAAAGTAAAATTACAACGTAGATCCTAGGCCCTAGAGGAGCCTGAAAAGGGAGACTGGAGAGAGCACATGGGTGCTCCCACCTCCCAGGAAAGGTGCAGAATGAGCCAGACCTAACCACAGGGCCATGGGCCTTTAGAAGCTCAGGGTCCAGGCTGGTCAGCATAAGCATCATTGTGAACTTACTTAAATATATAAATAGAGAGACCCAGGCGATTGGCCAGGCCCTTCTCCCAAACCCCTGGGGATCAGGGCTAAGGCCTTATCTCCTCCTCCGTCACACTGGGAAGCAGGAGGCAGGGAAAGTCATCTTTGGAGTATTTTGGTTTTTCTTGTTTACACACAAAAAATATGCAACCCAAAATAGAGTTCTCTGTCCATGTGTCTGCCTATCTCAGTTACTCCAGCTGTCTGTTTGGCCAAAGAGAACGGAATGGACGTGAAGAGACAACGGATATGGGGAAGGAACACAGCCGGCTTTGGGGAATGGGAAGAGAGGGCATCTGGGGGACACGAGAAGGGCCCCTTCCCCACGAGGCTTTAGACAGTCAAGGCTGAGGATTCAGCCCTTTCCCCAACTCACATCCCATCCCATTTGCCTCCCACTGCCTAGGTTAACAGACCCAAAGGAATGGGCTGGACATCAAAGAACATTTCCAAAAACAGACCCCAAATGTCCTTTAAAAGAGGTTAAATATTAACCCTTTGGGTGCTAGCCTTGTCAGGCAGAGATAAGGCCAAAAACAGGTGTCCATGAAGATCTTTCTGGCCTTGACCAAAGCCCTTCTGATGGGTCAGAGCGGCCAGGGTTCCAGACTCCACAGCATACTTGCTCAGTGTTGCGAGGCGGTGAAGGCTCCACAATCCAGGGGACTCAGTCCAGGGAAATGATGTCTGACCGACAGCCAGTCAAAGAGGGACCTGAGGGCAGGGGTCCTCCATGCCCCTCCCTTAAGTTTCCCCCAGGGGCCACAATGCTACTGACACGGCCAGGAGGGGGTGCCGGAGTGGTGCTGCGGTGAGAGCTCCCCAACGTGGGGCCTAGCGGGCCCAGGAAGTGGGAAGGGGTCCCTCGGTACTGGAAGAAGTGGCCCAGGGCATCCTGTTCGTCTAGCGAGGTGATGACGGACGGACTATAGTGCTGGGAGGAATCAAGAGCATGGTTTAAGATTTTATCCTGACTTTACAAACCGCCTCCCAGTCACTCATCTCAGAAATATCATATGGGATAAATAAACCCCTCAGGATCCCAAAGTATTCTCTGAGAAGCAGGAGAGCCTCCCTCTGACTCCTTCCCCTACTTCCCCACACCCCACCCCTCTTCCCTGCCTGGAGACAGCCCCACCAGCTTGCTAGATTCTCGGCCCTGTGGGCGTCTGAAATGTGTGGAATGTCCGGCTGGGGCAGTCATGGTGCTCAAGTGCACATGGGTTTGGGGGGTGGGGAGGGGTGAGCAGACAGGCACAGAACTACACTAAAAACTATGGAGACAGAACAGTAAGTAACAGAGGACAGAGTAAGACATGGGTCAGAATCCGAAGAAATCCCAGTGGGGCCTAGGAGGGAAATAAACTGCCTGTACCGCAGTTTCCTTCCTTCATGGAGAAGCACATTAAGGTCCCCGGGGAAAATGAGAGAGTAAGGGGGCCCATCAGCGCCTAGAAAGGAGGCTTCAGCGATCTGAGATGGAGAAGGGACCACTTACCTGACTCTCAGTCTGAAGGAAAGAAAATAAATCTAAACCTGGTAGGAGAAGAAAAATTAAAATCAACCTCCTATCTGACCCCTTCACCACACACACACACACACACGCGCGCGCGCGCGCACACAGCCACACCCACCCACACCCACCCACCCACACACACACACACACACACAGTATCAAAGTTCCTTGGATTGTGGCCCTTTGCAAAACAGCCAAAAAGCTCTGAAAAGGAGCAAGGGTTGTGAGCTGGTTTGGGGGAGGATATGGCAGTGCACGGCCCCACCTTGTGATCAGTGTCATACCTTGTATATCAGCCCCCAGTGGGAAGGCAGGTGGGTACTCATGTAGTGGGAGACTGGACAGGAAATCCCCGCCCAGCGTGCCCATAGCAGGGCTCCGTAGCACCGAAGATGGCTGGTGACCAGATGTCAGGACTCTGTGAGGAGACAGAAGGAATCACAGATGTCCTCACCCAGCTCAGCCTCTCAAGTCCCCTCTCTGCCCCCGAGTTTGCCCAGTGATCAGAAAGCGTTCCTGACTTCTTCCTCTCCCTTCTGCTATAGATTCAGCCTATTCATACCCTTTGCTTCCAGGTAGAGCTGGGATAGCAGCTGAAGTGACAGGACAGTGCTTCTTCGTCGGGGGCAGGTCCTCCTCGTCTGATGAGCTTTCTATTGTCAAGTCAATAACTTCAACCTTCTTCTTATTCTCTGATGGATTGCCCTCTTGGACTGGGCTATACTGGAGGCCTGTGGTTGGTAAGAAGACTGTGTCTCAGAGAAGAGGACATACAAGACTTAGCTCAACTGGGGGACAGGGGGTCACTCACCATCCAGCCCATACCCTGGCGGGGGGCAAACCTCAGATGCCTCCTTCTTGGGTTTCATTGGGCACCAGGATCCATCTTCCATGAACTGGATCTCATCACAATCCGAGCAGGAATTAAGAATCTCCATGAATAAACTAGGGGAGGGGAGAGATAGGAATTCATGTGGCTGGGAGATGGCTGCAACAGTAGCCAGGGAGTTCTGGGACTCACCTTCCTGAACCTCAGTTTCCTCACCTGTAAATTAGGGATGTTATCCACCCTCCTGACCTCTCTGAGTTGTTGGAATCAAATAAAGTAAGGTGCATAAAAGAGCTTTGAAAATTTTAAATGCTGAGTTTTAAAATAAGTACATTCTAAGCACGTGTTCCATGTAGTACTAGGAACAAAACAGAAGGAGCAGAGATAACAGAACTCTATAAGCTACCTCAAAAAGAGGCACTGGGGGCTTCCCTGGTGGCGCAGTGGTTGAGAGTCCGCCTGCTGATGCAGGGGACACGGGTTCGTGCCCCGGTCCGGGAAGATCCCACATGCCACGGAGCGGCTGGGCCCGTGAGCCATGGCCGCTAAGCCTGCACTTCCAGAGCCTGTGCTCCACAACGGGAGAGGCCCGCGTACCGCAAAAAGAAAAAAAAAAAAGAAAAAGAGGCACTGGGAACAAGAACCATAATGTAGGCTCTGGAAGCAGGTTAGGAGTCGCTAGATCAAAAGAACTTTATTGCTATGTTCAGTAAGAGGTCAGGTAATTGTTTGATGTAACAGTTTGATACACTGGCTCTGCCACTTACTAACGCTGTAACTTTGAGCAAGATACTCGGTCTCTCTAGGTCTCAGCTTCCTCACCTGTAATGACCGTACCTATCTCACACAGGGTTACTGGCACCTCATAGGACTCAATGAGATAAGGCATGCAAAGTACTTAGTACGGTGTGTAGTGAAGTCCTCAATGTTGGAGGGAGAGATAGATAAATAGATAGGTAATATTTATATAAAAGAGACAGATATGTTAAGAGTTGGGAGGGGAAGTAAGTTACAGATATATATTTATATATGGGGGCAGGGGCCAGTCCTAGTGGATGTCCTAGGTAAAAGGAAGCTGAATGCAGAACAGCCCTACCCATCAATGATAAGAGATTCATAGGGAGCCTTCTTATCACACACAGGACATGTCCACGTTGGCTTCTTCTCATTCATCTGTAGATAAAGGGCAGCATCGAAGCTCTGCAGGTGGGCGCAGGTGAGGGCCCGACAAGGGACAGTCAAGCGCATCTTCCCTAGCTGAGGAGAGACGAGTTCTCTGGTCAGAGTCCCCATGTTCCAGAGAGCCTCACTCTAATAGCCCTAGGAGCCCTCCTCTGAGTCTAGAGGTTTAACCCACCACTCCTCCCCCTTCTCTTCTCCCTTGTACCCACCGGGCACATGAGTGACACCCGGAGACTTGTAGTGGCCACCTCACTGTCCGGGTCAGCGGTCAGCTTCTCCTTGACTGAAACAAGAGTGGGGCCAGAGCCATGGGGTCAGCAAGGCTGGAGAGAAGCCCGGGAGGTGGTGAGGCCAGAAGCAGATGGCTCTGGCTGAGAGGCGGCTGGGTAGAGCGCCTTTGGGGGCCAATGGGATGTCACATGGGGGTGGTCTGGGATCTGCATTACGAAGGCTAGGTGGCGGGGAGAGATTTCCCCATCCCTGAAGATGCTTAAATACAGCTGGGTGACACTTTGGCAGAGATGACCTAGAGGGAATTGAAGCATCACAAGAGGGTTAGTGTTGATGATACTTAAAGACACTTTCTAGTCTGGAGAACCCAAATTCCAACAGGGCTGGAGTTAAGGTCTGCGAGGTGCAAAGCAGATGTATAATTGGGAATGCAAGGGTGTCAATGCCTGAAGTGGCCCCACTTTTCAACCACAAAGATTGGTAACAGGGGTACGGCACGGGTTGGGGTTCATGTGAGAGGTGAAGTAAGTTGTCATAAGAGGGGTATGAGTTTTAACTGTAAAGGCTTGAGGGCCAGGAAGAATTGGATACTGGTCAGAGAGAAGAGGGACGGGATGTTACTCACTCAGTGCCCGGGAATGGTCTGGGTTCCGGATGCCCTTTGCTCTGAGTTTTTGTAGAAGGGTTCCTGCAGTCAGCTGCCTCACCAGGTACACAGACAAGGAGTAATTCTACTTGGAGGTGCGGGGGGAGACAATCAGCCTCTGCTTCGTATACCACTACACCACCACCACCAGCAGCCCCCCACCTTGTCACATGAGGGCCAGAGACAGCAAGTTAATGCAGAGAGACCCATGAAGAGAAAGATGTTTCCCCAGCCCAATGCACTGGATGATTCCCTCTCACTCCCTGCAGGCTTCTCCAGGCCCCCAGCCTCAGCCACGCTCACCCGTCCAAACTCAGACGACCAGTTGACCACGATGGTGTTGGGAACAGTGGCCGAGAGTCGAGCCAGGGGTGTGATGTTGATGGGGCGGCTGGGCCTCTTGGGCTCAGCCCCATTCTTGGTAGGGGGAAGGTAACCCTGGGGGAGGGAGGGAGGGAGGGCCTGGTTAAGACACCTTGTCTTAGGTCACTCGCTTTCTGGAGAGAAGGTCAGCTCACTCACTGAGATGAGTGAGACGGGGGCCCATTCAGTGACTCAAAAAACTGGGGCACTCTCTAGGGTTGGCAGCAGGGTTCATTCCTGGGGAAAAAGGAGAACTTACTCACTGACCAGATAAATAGGAACCTGCTCACTGAGTTCTTGAAGAGGAAGAGTAGGGATACCCCACTTCTTCCAACCCTCAGCTCTAGGGTCATCACTTCTGAGAATCTTTCCTGAACCTTTGAGTTGAACTAATATCCCCCCTCTGGGTTCTGAGAGAACACTTGTTCAGCCCTATCTTGGTACTCTCTAGATTATATTGATTCAGTCAGTAAAGCGAGCACCTACTATGTCAGGCATGTCTCTTTCATAAAAGATGTAACATTTAGGAACTAAAACAGGGAAGGGGTTACTGCCAGAAGAAGGGAAGAGCATTTACCGGCAGGGGGCACAGTTTCCCATTGACCTTGACAAAGAGGTTGGGGGGGAAGTAATCCTCTTGGGGGCAGCTGGTCTCACAGAGACAGAACCTGGTAAGAGATGAGAGAAGATGAAAGGGTGGGAGGCAGTTCTTGCAGAGAGAGGCAGGCAACCTCAGAAAATCAGTCATGGATATCTGTAGCCTTCAGCTTCCAAACAAGAATCCTAGGGCTGGGGTGGACATGGCAGAGCAGGGTATCCCTGAGGGGAGGGAGAGTCAACTCACCTTAGCTGCACCTGTATGGTATAATCACATTTCGCTCCTGGCAGAACCTCTCTGGAAGAGGGAGGGAGGAGAGATGTCAGTATGTGGCCCCTGAAGGGCAGGGGTGAAAAGAGACACAGAAAGTTAGATGTCCAGAGAATAGAGAAGGGACATACAAGAGAATGAGGGACAAAGCAGGTGCAGGAGGATGGAGAGGAAGGAGGGCAGGGCAGAAGAGAAGAAAGTCAGAGAGCAGAGTCTAAGGGTAACCACCCAAGGATGAGGCAGGACGACTGAAAGAGATGTACCTGGATGTGAGAATCTGCTGCACTTGCTGGGGAGTGAGGGCAAAGGTGAAGTGCGCTTCCTCAAACCGCTGGCTAGAAGTGGATGCTGAGGACACAAAGGGGCAGTTATTCCCAAGCCCATGCACAGGCAGCCACAGAAGTTGCCCCTATTCCAGGGTGCTGATCCCAGAGGACTAAAGCCTAAGAAAGGCTTGGGAAAGAGGCATGGAGTCCAGGAAGACCCAGGGATCACAAAGAGCCATACCGAGGGTGGTGGGCCGGATGAGCTCCCCGTAGATTTCATAGAAGGGCAATGGTTTCATGGTGACATCAGGGTGCACAGGCTGGGGCAGAGGGGGGTGCATGTCCACTTCACGCTTGGGGCCCAGCAGGGTGCCAGGGGCCAAGAGGGCTGGGGGGATGGGAGCTAGAGGACCAGGAGAGCCTACAGGAGGGGTGCCAGGGGGCAGAGAGAGCAGAGAAAGATCGGAGGGCCCCAGGGTCTTCCGGGGAAAGCGTCGGCGGTAAAGCTCTTTGATCTTCATCTGGACGCTGGGGGCACAGCTGGACTTGAGGAGGTGCAGGGCCTTGGCCAGGAGCTCGTGCTTCCGTCCACTCTTGTTCCGGCCAGCGAAGCCGAG